>NC_039366.1:76951189-76954856 GCF_003573695.1 Papaver somniferum
CATGGTATCTCAATCACTCTAATTCACCCTACCATTGGTAACAACTTGAATCGTGGGCCCCACCTATCACTTAGAGAAACATAGTCTAAAAACAAAATAAAATAAAAATAGAAGTGAAAAGGACTCAACGAGATATGGTGAAACTATCATGTTATTTCTAACATCTGAACTCTGTGCTTTTATGAATAGACTCTTTAGATGTTTCCATCTAATCAGATTGGTTCCTCAAACTCCTACAATCAAAATGCTTCCATCCACTTAGATTAGTTAGTGCAATCCTCAATAGGCATAAATTTCTAGGCTCTGGAGTTTATTTATTGCAACTAAAAGCTAACAAAAAGTGTTTCTTCCCCACCCCCACCCCCAAACTTAAATCTTACATTGTCCTCAATGTTCTAAGGATGAAAATAAAAGCATGAACAAGGAGAAACTATTACCACTGGAGGGAAAAGAAATAAGGAAGGATATTACCGTATCACATGAACGCGGGAGCCTCCCAGTAAATGCTAAATTTATAGTCATTAGCTAGATATCAAATACCTCAAAAAGAATTTTCACCTTCCAAAGTCGTATACCAATAGTCGAAATAATTGTGGGTCCATAAGACCAAATAGAACTGCCACAAATAGGAGACAAATGCTCAAGATCAGAAAAATGAGCAGATAGAGCACAACCTGATCTAAAGTTTCTCGCAAGACAACTGGATTTATCTGAGGTGCCCACTTGGGCTTCATATGAGTGTCTCGGCAAACAGATTCATCCGAAAAACGGGTCTCTAACATTTGGATTTTCTCCTGGACATTATCAGGCGGATCAGGTTGTGGAGTCTGAATACACTCAAGCGATACCTCAGATGCACTAGGATTGAGTCCCAAGTTAGGGACTTCTATTGGGGATAATTGACAATCTCTACCCCCAAACTTAGAATTTTGGGTGCCTCTACAATGACTAGTCACAATGTTCCAAATTTCTAGACCATCGGGTTCTTGAAAAAGGTCAATTGCTTTCTCTAAGTCATAATCAGGTGGTTCATCCTCAGCTTGCTTCACACCTTCTATGGTCCACTCTAAGGATTCCTTATTTTCTTGAAGCACGGTCTCTGGACTACTTTCCTGATCACTATCCAAATCGGAGGCTATAATCACAGGGAAAGACTCGGGTGGGCCTAAAAATGTATAATTAGACTCCAACTCAGGAGCTCTTTTAAATAAGGTATTAAGATAGACTCAGAAGCTAGTAATGGTTCGAACCTATCTTTCCATATATCAATATCTAACATAGGAACGGAATCCAACAGAGCATTTACTTGTTCAATGTTACTATCATCGTCGAAATCCAGGCTAAAATGGGATAAACAACTCTCCAATGTATTTTCCGGTACGATGTTTGGTAATGACTCCTGAACTAAGGTTCCTATCATGTTCACCTCTTCAATACATGTGCTATCTAGCTCAGAATGTAGCTTGTTTACATTAAAAATATTCAGCTCAATAGTCATATTACCAAAAGATAGATTCATAATACCATTTCGACAGTTTATGATCGCATTAGACGTAGCTAAGAATGGGCGACCTAAAATCACAGGTATTTGGTTCTCTGGGTCGGGGACAGGTTGGGTATCTAGGACCACGAAATCCACTGGATAAATAAACTTGTCGACCTCAATAAGAACATCCTCGATCACACCACGAGGGATTTTAACGGACCTATCAGCTAACTGGAGTGTTATCTGGGTAGGTTTCATCTCACCAAGTCCTAGCTTAAGGTACACATGATATGGCAGTAAGTTCACACTGGCTCCTAAGTCAAGCAACGCTTTCTCAACACGGTACTTACCTATTGTACAAGAAATGGTAGGGGACCCTGGGTCTTTATACTTAGGAGTAGTGGTATTCTGAATAATAGAACTCACATGACTAGCTATGAAGGTTGTCTTCTGGACACTGAGCTTACGCTTTCGCGTACACAAGTCCTTAAGGAACTTGGCATAAGAGGGAATCTGCCTAATTGCATCTAATAATGGAAGGTTGATATTAACCTGCTTAAAAACCTCCAATATATCATTAAAGTTGGACTCCCTCTTAGTCGGAACTAGCAGCTGGGGAAACGGGGCTCTGGGAACAAAGTGAGGCTCAACAAGACCCTCATTGGTCTCTTTGGAGACTCTATCAGTCTCCTCATTTTCTGGCTCAGCAGGGTGAACTACAGCATGTTCACTATCAGGCATGGCGACCTTGTTGTCAACTTTCTTTCCACTTCTTAGGGTTGTGACAGCATTCACATGATTGTACGATTTCTCTCCTCTAGGGTTAGGATCAGTATGACTAGGAAACTTTCCATTTTCTCTCTCACTTATAAACTTAGCTATTTGTCCTACTTGAAGTTCTAACTTGGCAAGACTCTGGGAATTATTCTTCAATTCTTGCCTAGTTTCTTGTTGAAAGCTCATGTGGTTCTTTGTTAGCATTTCATGGTTATTTGCTAACATAGTGAGAGTATCCTCTAAGGTAGAGATCTTTTTCTCGGAAGTGTTCTGAAACTGGGTTTGACCTGAAGAGTTCTTAAAACCAAAACCTGGGGGAGGCTGAGAATTGCTAGACTGGCCTTGATTCTGGCCCTTAGACCAAGAGAAATTAGGATGGTTTCTCCAACCAGGGTTGTAGGTTTCTGAGTATGGGTCAAACTTCTGACGGTTCTCAAACCTAGAGTTGTTATAGACAGCATGGGCTTGTTCTTCACTAACTTGACCTTCCCAAAATGAATTATCGGGCTCTATTCCACAACTAGAGACTTGAGAGGCTCTATTAGGTTCAACAAGGGGCCTATTTTTAGACTGACCCATTTCTAAAGCTTCTAACCTTCTGGACAAAGCAGCAAACTTAGCATCTGACGCAAAACTCGTATCTACCATATTGGTTCTACTTCTATTGACCAAGAGTCTTTTAGGGGGTTCAACACAAGATTCCCACTGTTGGGATTTTTCAGCGATAGCTCCTAAGAAGGTAAAAGCATCATCAGCATTTTTACTAGTGAACTCACCAGCGCACATAGACTCAACCATGGCTTTGGTCGAATAGTCTAAACCATCATAAATAATCTGTACAAGTTTCATATTATCAAATCCATGGTGAGGACACTGAGATAGGAGATCATTGAATCGCTCTAAAAACCTATAAAGAGACTCTCCCTCTTGTTGCACACTAGCACTAATTTTCTGCCTAACAGCTGCAGTTTTATGCTTAGGGTAGAATTTCATATAGAAAGCAGCAATAAGTTCCTGCCATGTTTCAATAGATTCAGATGGTAGGTTGTTTAGCCAGGTCTTGGCTTTATCTCTCAAGGAAAATGGAAACATCTTAAGTTTCAAGACTTCATCAGTAAGGTCTTTTATTCTAATTGTCCCACAGATTTCCTCAAAGTCCCTAATATGAAAATAAGGGTTCTCATCATCTTTTCCTAAGAATATAGGGATCATTTGAAGAATACTAGGTTTTATCTCGAAATTAGCCGTAGTGGCTGGCAATTTAATGCATGAAGCTCGGTTGGTCCTAGTTGGGAACATGTAATCTTTCAAAGTTGTCATCGTTGGCTCAACTGGAGTACTAGGGGTACTTTTGTCACTCAGAGATAAATTCTCAAAACTGAAGTTTCCAAAAACAGGGCTCTC
>NC_039366.1:77556468-77776312 GCF_003573695.1 Papaver somniferum
TCCAAAAAGATCTTGCTAATAAAGGTCTTACACTCTCCCCTATTCCTGGTGTGAATGCCAAATCAATTCTTTCTGTCAAGCTTTTCTCCAATCAAAATTGTGATGATCAATCAATCATAATTTCGCTAGGTCAAATTCTCGCAGGTCTCCCTATTCCTCTTTATAACCCAGACATTCCTTTATTTTATGAAATTCTCGCTCATCCGGGATTTTCGCGAGCCTTTTCCAACTAAGTGGGGACTGCATCCGTCTGATGCTAGAGTTCGCTAATCGTGGTGCTGGTAGAGGATCTCTTTACTCCAAAGAACTTAGGGATCCAAAATTCGCAACCTAGAGATAGTTGCTGAAATATACAGTGGCGAATTTCTTTGAAAACTACGAACTTATCTCCATGAAGAAAGAGAATACTCGCTGGGGTATTCGATTAAGAAAGAAAGATAACATTGATGAAGCCAAAATTCTTATGCAAGATATTGACTGGCATTCTGGTAAAAACACAACTCCTCGCCAATCCAAAGATGACAAATGGTGTTGTTTCCTTTAATGCTAAAGGGTCCTACATTGCTGGATCAAACGTTCTTCCTGCGAATCTCGCTGCATATCAACCTTGGGTTTTCTCTGGCCCGAGAAGGAGAAAGAGGTATTTCTCCCTTTAACTCATTTTATATTCTTTATTGATTTTTACTATTCTGTTCGCTAACTCTTGCGATATTCGCAGATCCAAAAACTAAAGATAGTTATAACAGGACTGGGAAATCTAGTACTCTGTTAGCTCTTCGCTCATACACAGATGAGGTAAGAAATTTTCTTATGACTTTAAATAGTACTGTTACTTCCATGCTTCCATTTCTTATTTCTATCTGTGTGTAAGTTATTGCTGAAGTAGAAGAATCTGTTGATGCTGCGAAGATTGGTGATAAAGGTAAAGGTACTCTTCGCAGGGAAAAATCAACTGGTCCTCCTCCAAAGAAAAGAAAAGTTCGTTCTCTTCTCCTTCAAATGTTCTTCCTAACGAAATTCTGAAATGATAAGGGTGATGAGGATAACGATGATCTTGCTGCAACTGAAGATTCTCCACCTGAATCTTCTATGGCTAAGCTTTCTGGCCTTTTTCTGATTCTCTACAAGGAATGGGAGATAGCCAATTCGCAAATACCTGCAAAGCTCTCGCTACCCTTTGTGATGTCCCTTTACTGGATGGTGATACTCTCTTCGCGGAGTTTCTAGATCAGTGACTCCCGACTTCTTGCATTCTCTCAATAGTCTGGTATACTTTTATCTTTTTACTTTTCATTGTTATAACTCAAAATCTCTTTCTATATTAATATTTTTTATTTTTTTCGCAGGCTGGAAAAGCTTCTTTTGTGTTGCCTCAGATCTAGAGAGAAGACGCGAAAATCTTGAAAAGAAGAATCTTCAATTTCGCAAAAGAATGAAGAATTGGAAGCTGAAGTTAAAGTCTTCGCGAGAAAAATAGACAATTAGAAATTGATTCTTCCTCGTATAAGAATAAAATTTCTAGTCTTCAACAAGCTAATAATCAGCTTTACGGTATGCTTTTCTCTTTTCTCTTTATTCATTCATCCTGTTGTTTTATCTTATTTAAATGATCCTTTTTGCAGACATTTATGGTCTTTCTGATGAAGCTACCCTTCTTCGCTCATTTCCTAATGCCTTGGATAATGATACCCTTCTTGAACGTCTTAACAATTCCTTAAATAGCTTCTCAAATGATAGAATTTCATCTCTTTCTCTAAATGAACTTAGATCGAAATTTCGCCTCTTAGAAATTGATCATAGATCCAGTTTAGGCTTAGCCAACAGATTTAAGCGTCTCCTTATTGATTCCAAAGAGAAAACCAATGATTAAGAACCAAAATTAGCGGTCTCATAGATGATAAGGATCGTATCTCTGATCAAGGTGCCAAGGCTTTGGCGAAATTCCAAGAGGCTCTCCTTGAAGTTCAACTTGAGCGAGATGAAGCTAACGCGCAAGAATATTGAACTCTGCGAAAGGGAAAATCAAATTCGTTCTCGTCTTCTCATAAGTAGTGAGGATGAATTTGTCTGGGCTGCGAAAATTTTAGATGATGCTAGAAAAGATTTAGGCGTAAATGTTAGTCTCCAAGTTGAACATACACCTTGATTAGAGACATGATTTCTGACAGAGAAGGTTGCTAATTGCTCTTCTTTACTAATCTTTTGCTTCTTATGAATTTTCATCAAGTTAATAATTGGTTGTCTTTTGTTCGCAGATTCTGAAAATAAATATCGTGAAAAGATTGAAGAACTTGAAGCTGAAAAAGGAACTCGCAAAGAATCTTTCTTCTCGCAACGACAAGTATTCTAGATTGAAGAATCAAATCAAATCACGTTGAATTTTAAGAATGACGCTATGCATTTTCGCAATCAAACCATCCAATGGTTTGTGATGATCATAATATCCCACATTCTGATTATCCTTGTCTTTTAGAAGAAATCCCACAGAATACTCCCAGTTTGATTATCTCTGATAGCGAAGCTGACGATGAAGATCTGATAGTGATGGAAGTTCTGATGGTGATAAGATTCTGACGCAGATGAAGAAGGAAACAAGTCTGTGAAGATAATGAGGATTAACCAAGAAATAGTCTTTACTTCTTTCTTTGATTCTTTGTAATACTTGTACATTTATTTCTTCTTTCTGTATTTTTGTTTCTTTCATTTTGACCTGCGAATGAAAACAATTCTTCTTTGCAATAATTAATCAATATAATTATTAATTCTTGAATTTTTGAGTAAATCTCTCATATGGAGATAAATAACATTTTCTAATTTCATACATTCCCATACTTGCCTCTGTTATTTGAATCCAAATGAGAGATTTCATAAACTTTTCTTATTGTATAATTTCGCAACCTTTGCGAAGTGATTTTGTTTCTTTTCAAAATCTCATTCCTGTGTGGTCTTATTTTGCCTTCCTAATTAAAGGTCTTATTATGCCACCTCTTGTCATTGCGACAAAATCGCAGGACGTCCTTGCATTTTCATGCAAAAACCCATTGATCTTGCCTTAACTTTTTTTTGTATTATGGCCTCTTCAGGAATGTTGCGACAATATGACAGGCCTAAATATTCTTGCGAAAATAAAGCCCCATGACATTGCCGTCTTGCGACGAAATCGCAGGACGTCTTCGCACTTTCATGCGAAAACCCATTGATCTCGTCTTATCTTTTTCTTTTGTATTATTGCCTCTTCAGGATTGTTGCACAAATATGACAAGCCTTAATATCCTTGCGAATAAAAAGCCTCATGACATTTGCGTCTTAAGACACTTATCAGCTCCCTAATGGAGGGTGCCGCCCTTATCTCCCCCTGGTTGCCCCTTCAAGGAGGCGTACTTCTACCATACAAGGTTAGCTCCTCCCATCCAGTCTTAACAACAACCAGTTGTTTTCGCAGCCTCTTATCCCTTTTACCTATAGGGCTTATGGTTACGAGACTGCACCCTAAGTGGGGTTTTCTTCAGGCCGAGTGCAGTATAAGCCAAGACTTGTCAAGAATGGCAAGGACGCTTCAAACGCCCTCCACTCTTGACTCAACCGTGTACCTCGGCGCCTTGATCAGATTCTGCACTCCTTGGGAGAGTCCTTATTACCTTAGTCGCCCAACCTAAGTCATATGCTTAAGTTGAGAATCCAAGGTGCCTCTCCCGGATGGGCTTCATTGACCCCAAATCTCCATGACTCAGGTTCCGGTGGCGGTGTAGCCTTTCCCTGATCATGCAATAGGTACCCCCTTATATGACGTACTTTAGGTCTTACATTTGCCTCTTGCGAAATTGTATTCGCGAACTAGGGTGTACGCCATAAAGGTTCGCCTCTTTCTCTTTTGTCATTCTTTCTGATTATTTTCTGTAAAATTCATTATCTCTGCGAGAGTCTCGCAATTCATATATTGTATCTGAATTTCGCAATCTCAATTTTGTTGTTCAATCAAATGTATTTTTGAGAATTTTACTTATTGCGAGATTATCGCAACAACTTAATCATTCATACATTTCTTGTTTTTATTACTTTTGCCCTCCTCTGCTTCTTTATGATTTTCTGCTACTGCTTCCTTGGTAATGGTATGTTCATCCTTTTTATCTGAGCTAGCATTAATTTGTAACATCTCTTCTCCTTTCTTTTTCGATTGTATCCACCATCAACTTCTCACTTCTTTGTACATCCTTGATTTTGTGTCGCCAGTTTTCCTTCTTGTTTGCTCTTCCTTCGCAAGATTCTATCTCAGTTTCGTAACATTTCTTTCCTTCAACCCAATCTCCCTTTATGATTCCTACACCATTGGGGTGAGGGAATTTGATGCATTGATGGAAAGTTGAAGCTACACCTAGAATCCCATGTAGCCAAGGTCGACCAATTAATGCATTGTAGGGTGATTCTACATCAACGACACAGAATGAGATTTCAGAAGATATTCCCTTCAATGGAATTTGCATAGTAACCTCCCCTTTAGGCTTGTTAGCAGTACCATTAAAACCATATATCTTATATGTTGATGGTATAAGATCATCATCTCTTCCACCCATGGTTTTATAAGTATGATAAAATAAGATGTTCACAGAGCTTCCAGTATCGACTAGATTCTATTGATTGCCCATGAATCTTCAGCTTCATCATCCTCATTCTTTTGGTTTTGGATTAATTTCTAATTTTATTACCAATGGATTGTCATGCACCTCTTCTCCTTCGGGAATTTCTTCTGCGGTAAAAGAAATGATCTGTTTCTGCCATTCCTCTAGTCGCGAAATTTTCGCAATATTCATAATTTCTCTTCCATTATTATCTCTTGCGAACACTCTACTTAAAACATTATCATGAAAATCTTCAATTGTCTTATATGAATGTACGATAGAGTGACAGAATAGATTTTTTGCTTTTGCACCAACTTCTATGAAGAATGTTTCTTTCTTTTTCATCGTATTCACTTTGTGATGTTCTGGCGGTGGTGGTAATGGTTGAGATTGCGGATGCCCTACCAGAAAGTCGTTTAGTTTTCCTTGATCTATCATTCTCAAAATAATTCTCTTTACATTTCTGCAATCGTTTGTGGTATGTCCATGAAAATGATGATAAGAACAAAATTCATGACTTCTGTGATTTGGGGGGGTGGTTCCGTTCCCATGTTCCATGGTGTTGGTATATTCTCCATCAAATTATAGCTTCCCATATCTTCTCCACACTTGCTTTAGAGGTGGCATCTTGATTTCTTCCCATATTACTTGTGACCTCCTTGCCTCTATTAAAGTTTGGTCTTTGACCTCCATAAGTTTCTTGCGGTTGATCGAGTCTTTGAATCTTGTTATTTCCTCCACGACTGTAGAAATTTTTTCTCTTTCATACTCTTCTTGATCTCGGCTCCCCATAGCTACCAATTTCTGCTGATTGTTACTTGTCACCTTTTCTTGTTGTACTTGCGAAGTATTCGCCACTTGTTTATTAGCTTGGGTAATAAGCTTGCATTCGCTGTTTGTGAGCTGGTGTTCGCAACTGGATATGATTCCATTTCATTTTGTTTTCCTCTAAAGCAATGTATTCTTCTTGAAGTTCTCGCAATTCAGTCATTGTAATCGTATTCTTGACTCTGAAAATTTGGACATACAACAGGTTTGTTGCAAACATAGCATTGATAAATGATAATATGAGATATCTCTCATCTACACGGCCAGCCATTTCGCTACACATAGTTCTCCATCTTTTAGTCAAGTGTTTCAAACTTTCGCCAATCCTTTGTTTTAATCCAAACACATCTTCTATACCAGGTCGTGAGGAATTATTACTTATATATGCTCCCAAGAATGTGGTCTGCAAATGATTGAAGGAGGTTATTGTATTCTTTGGTAAACCTTCAAACCATTTTAACGCTTCTCCTGTTAATGGATGCGAAATATTTGCACAATACCGCATCATGATTTTCCCATTGTAACATGCACCTCACATAAGCTTTAATGTGTTGAATTGCACAAGTTGTTCCATCGAAAATGCTGGTTAATGCGGGCAAATTGCATTTCGGTGGTATTCCTCCTAATTGTACTTCCCTTGTAAATGGAGTTTTCGCAGCTTCTTCTATTGCTTCATCCAATTGTCTTCTACCTACTTCTCCTCTGTTATTTAGCATTCCTCTCATTTCTTCTAATTCTTTCAAGATTTGTTTATTTACACCTGAATCTTGCCCATTGGTCTCTTTAATTTTGCTTCTCTTCTTCTGCGTTCACGTCTATCTTCTTGCGAAATTTTGTATCTCTTCTTCATTATCCTCATCTCGTCTTCTTCTGCGATTCTCTTCCTCATCCCTATCTTGAATTCGCAAATGATGATGTCGTTCATTTTCCCCTCCATAATTTTGTTCATTTCTTATCAACTCAATTCGCTGTCTTTCAGCCATTCTTTCACTCTATCATACTCCTCATTGAGATTATCATTATTCCGGTTTTGTATACGCCTTCTTTCTCGATTGTCATGATTGTTCTGGCGAATTGTCTCCTGAAGCTCTTGCTCTTCCATTTCCGCTCTCAATCTTTCACGTTCGCAGATTAAACGTGCTTGTTCAGCATTATGTCTTTCAATTTTTCTTCAATTGTCTGTTGATTTCTTTGATTTTCTCTCACATGTAAAATTCTTCTTCCTCCTCTTGATTTCCTTCGCCATCTTGGTTATTTTGTCTCTGATTTTCCCGTTCTCTTGATTTCCTCCAATTTGCCCATCATCAAAAGTTTCATTTTGTGGAATGTAACGATCATCAGTTCTTTCTCTATTTTCGCGATATTCTTCATTAGGATTTGATATTTCTTCTTGAATATTGTTTCCAGCATTGATCGTGGGTGAATTTTGCCTCATTTCTTTCTAGTCGATCTGGAATATGATTTTGTAATACTTCTCGATCTTCTATTCTGCAATCTGATATTCTCCATCCTTAATTCGTGATTTTGCCTTGTCAAATTCGCACGTTCTTCTGCCTCGGCTCTTCTTTCTTCATGTATTCTTCGTCTCAATGTTTCTAACGCTCCAATTTCCTCATTTCCATGAATTATTCCTTCATCTACTTCTTGATTTCTCTCTTCCTGTCTATAATTTCTATTTTGTTGCTCTTCTTCTATTTCCTCTGCTGAATTTGATCGCCAAGTGTGTACCCTCACTCCGTCATAATCTGTATTCCTCTCTTGAACTAACGTTTGTTGAATTGGCGATTGAATTAGATTTTCTCTGTTATTTCTCATTCTAGTAGATTCTCCCATTTCACTTCTTTCTCTTCCAGCAATTCTCTTGCTTCTTCTAATAGTAGTCGGTTGTTCAGATGTATTTCTTCTTCTAGCCATTTCTTCAATGCTAACAGTATTGCAAGAAATTATAAAAAATTCTTAATCAATCACTTTAAATTTTCACAAATCTTAATATCAATCTTTAGCTTTCTCTATAATAATCTTCAATTCGTCCCTGTTTCTAGCGCCATTATGTAGTTGCAGGAAATCCTACACTACACCGCTCATATGATTTCATTGTTGATCAGCTCATTTTTAGGTTTACACTATTAATTTTATTGATTAATTTTTGAATGTTCTTACAAGAAAGATAACAAAGTCGAGAATGATCTCTACTCTGAACTTTCTCTCTCCTATTTACTTGTTTCTTACTCAAAAAGATCTCCCCCCTCCTATACAACTCGAATGACTATTTATAAGGAAATACATAATGGATGACATCTAATCTGTCCTTTATTTTCGGATATGGTTTGCGACATTCTCGCAACCTTACAAATGTTAACTTCGCAAGCTCTCTAATTTTCGCAAGACTATCACATCTTTCTCATGTTCCTTACTGACGTCGTTTCTGAAATTATTTTGCGACGCTATTGTGCTGTACCATTGATAATTTCGCTGAGACATAATTGTTGCGAGATTCTGATCCTACAGTTGGAAATTAAAAGCATATAAAATTAAAAACCTTAATTAAAAGATTCTCAATTTATTTCGATCTGGGATTCTCCTTTAGTTATTAAGGAATATCTTTGAACAATAATAGATAAGAATTACTGCACACGTTCAAAGTATGTCGACATCTTTACTTTGTAAATCTTTTTTCATATTTACAATCTTGGAACGGATTTGCCACACTTCCAAACGAGTTTAGAATTGGTTCATCTGATTTCCAAGAACTACGTGATTGATCAAAAACATTCAATCACAATTCATGGGTTTAACGGTTCTACCAAACACAAGATTCGGTTCTACCTCCAAGTGGCTACTAGGATCGGTTACACTAGTTTCCATAAAATGGTTAACTAAGTACCAGGATCGGTTACCACTATCTTATGGTATTACTTGTGATCGGTTGCACAAGTTATAGGATCGGTTACACCAATTACTAAAACTTGTTAAACTACTACAAGGATCGATTACACATCTTGTGATTAGTCCCACCAAGTACTAGGATCGGTTACCCAATGTCTAGGATTGGTCACACCAATTAGAAATATCGATCATACCATCTCAGGTGATTACTTAAGATTGGTTTCACTAATAAAAGTCATACCGATACATAAGTCAGGCATTGTGAATAGTTTTACTAAGATACATAAACAAGTTATGAGCGGTTATACTAAACACACATATTGGTAATCCAAATATTTGCAATGAATAACAATACCAATAAGCCTAGCGATTTCCCTTTCGATTCACAAAACAAGTTTATGAATTGTACTTCCTTTAAACGAATGTAAAAACATTGTTTCCTAGGACGAAATCTTCACCCATACATAATCACAATAGAATTCATACGATTATGTCGATGTCTTATATACGAAGTTCAAAAGATAGGCGTTATACTTCATATTATAATTCCTTAATACTACGTCTAACTAGAGTATAATCATTCACAGCTTCACAGTTATGTTTTCAATATAGCACGACTTGAAAGATACGTTAGGAATGAAACAATTCAAGTCAAAATATTACTAACCTCAAGAGGAAGGATGATGTCGTCGATATAGCTCTTTACTTCTTCACATTCTTCAAGTGTTCGAGTAATACTTGTAAGTCTCATATCCTAATAACTTTCTAGCTAACCTATACGAAGTTGACTCTAGTAAATAATCAGGCGACTCTTTAAATGAGTTTTGGTTCACTAAAATATGACAACCAAACTTGACATACCAACACTTGGTGGGTTCAACCGAGCAATGCTCTAACAATCTCCCCCTTTGTCAATTTTAGTAACAAAACTCTTACATCATATGGATAAACAAATTACAAGAATTCATTACACATACGCTTGATTCCAAGTTTCAACAACACAATAACCTGCATATATTCAATCCATAAATGCCGTTATTGACATTATAATAACAAAGCTAATACTCCCCCTAAAGGTGAGATAGGTAGATTTTCAATCCGCACATCTTTGTTATTTCCTCTTGTAGTCCATATAACTACAAATCATCATATGACATGTTTCTCCACCTTAGTCAATGCTTTACTCTTTTGTTAGATATAACGTTTTAGCACCATTGTCCTTTCCTTAGTGAATCACATCACTTGTTTACTCCATATATTTCTCCCCCTTTTTGTCACAAAATGACAAAGGTACGAGCAAATAAAGGATAAACCGAAAGGTTCTTACAAATATAAAAGACTTGCATAACCTATAAGAGTAAAGCACGAAGGTTTCACATACCATTTTAGATAACCAATATCAAAACCGAAATTACAAAGTAATTTTATTTTGATATGTTATCAAGGAAACAATTGCCCGAAGCAACTTTCCCTAATAGTTTAGCAAATTAAAAATTGACTAAGCACCTTAGTTCTTTTTCTAAACCGATTGTACAAATACAATCGCTTGTTTGATAAGACCAAAATAAAGATCAGAACTAACTCTATTTTTCTCATCAGGTTCTAATTATTCGAACAATAACTTAGAACTTTCACTTTAAACAAGACAAGTACAAGGTTAGTTAACTGGTATTTCTTGTTAAGGAATTCAGTTAGACTTGAATAACCGAGTCCTCCACTTTGATAAGTCTAACTAAGATCAGAATTAACTTAGTTTCTCTTATCCGGAATCGAATTGGACTAAACAAATGATACCAAATTTTTTTTATTAAGCCATAAACAATTCATACAGACCAAATAAATCAACTTGCATAATTATTTATCTTAACCGGAGGCAATTGAAACAAACATAGATATTAAAGTACCGCAATTGCACCGAAAATTTCGTTAAGCCTAAACAATTGATACCACACAATAAAGCAAGAGAACAATAGTTTTTCTCAACCGGAAACAACTGAATCACACACACATCCATACACAAATAATGGAATAAACATACCGATTATTTTTTAAGCAAAAGCAAAATATATGCAATAAAATCAGGCTTTTCTTAAACAGGAAAACGATTAACTAACAAATTCGTTACCTCAAGTTCCGCATCCTCTTCTCCTTTTCTTCGCATCTTTTTGAGGAGGAATATCATTGTGTTGTCATCCTATCGCAAAGAACAAAAGAACAACAACAACAACCTTTACCAAAGAAAGGTTGAAATCGGTTTTAACTAATGCAAAACAAAAGTTAAAAACCCGAAACACATATGCTTTTATGCTAAACCAAAAACGATTCAACATATTGTGACTTTTTCACACATGAGTTTCAATCGGAACCCCTTATGATCCTCTGATAAAGCCTACCAACATGGGCTAGAAATCAATCCCGCTAAATCAAAAAGTCACCCAAACCATAAGGGTTCACACAATATGAGATCGAATATTAAGGTTAAGAAAACCGAAATCAAACATCCCATAAACAGATAGCAATAATATAAAGCATTCAAGCACAGGCTATGTAATCGAAAAACTATCACAAGAAGAATTATAGAATAATAATTTTACTCATAAATAATAGATAGTTTTATTCAAAATAGACCTTATACAATTATTGAAAGAAATCAAAAACTGAATTCTATTTTCCTTGACTTAATCGCGAGTCTTGTGAAGCTCGCTTTCGAATACTGGATTCAAATTTTTCCGAGCACTTTCTTTACCAGTAGAGGTTTTGGTCATCTCAAGTAGTTGAGAATGAAGATCAGCTAGTACTTCTTTTGAATCCTTTATCATTAGCTCATGATGTCTAATACAAATTTTAACCGTAAGAATATGTTTTCTCAGAGAATCTTGAAGATTATCAGATTGTGAGACATCTTGAGTTTCAGTTATGACTGATGCACAAAGTGCTAAATCATCAAAAGATGATCCTTCTTTTACTGATTTCTCCATTGATGCAAGTTGTCTTCTTCCAGACAAGAAAAATATATATAAATATATAATAGGAGAAAATCAAAGGGTAATATATTTGATTTATGGAAACCGAATATATTTAACCCAAATGAAAAAGATACCAATTATTGTTACTTGATGTACAGTTTTGTACATTCTGTCCAGTTTTATGCCTCCTCACAAACAGGATTTTGGTCACAAGTGAGGATGCATTTTTCAACACAATCATCGTATGTTGTGGTGAGGATTAATCTCTCCAGAGCCAACAAAGACATCCTTAGGATGATTTATAAACACAATAGATTGTGTTTCCTTGTGTTCTTTCTTTCTCTTGTTATTGCAAGAGCCTACCGCTCCTTTCTGAGTTGTAATAAACTTTTCACCCTTCAACATCTTTTTGCTCTTTCGAAGACCTTTGATGAATTTTTTTTGTAGGGAATTCTCATGGAGCATTGCAGTATGACTACATGAAGAACTTGTCATATTATCATAATTATCTTCTTAAATCTTTGGTTTGTTGACCAACATCTTTTGCTCAGATTTAACATCTAGAGTTTTATCTGACAGGGATTTCATAAGATTTTTAAGTTCTAGACTTAATCTTTTGTTTTCCTTAATCCCCCACTCTCAAGTTTTTTTAAACAGTTTGTCAGGAGTTGATTAGACTCATAAGATTTATTACTGTCAGAATTAGCAAAAAGTGCATTACACCTAGATATTCCTTCATAGGGTTTATCCTCAGGGATATCATCTAGACTAGAGATGTAAGCCTTATGGCATTTCTGAGCATTTCCTGCCTAAACACTGTTTTTCCATATGTCTGAAACTACGACACTTGAAGCATTGGATTTCCTCACTATCCTTTTTATGACAAAAAGATAATGTATCAGGATCATATTTATCATTAGATAACATGTCCTTAATTCGTTGCGCTAGAAGCATAATTGTTGAGTCAAGCTCATTTTCAACAAGTACCTTCTCCTCTTGACAACGTTTCTCAGTTTGACTCTTCAGCAGAATTTCTCTGTCAAAGATTTTTAACTTTCCTATAAGAGAGCTTCGAGAAAGTATAGAAATAACATTTGCTTATATTATGGCATATTTCTTAGACTCATATCTGGATGGTAACGATCTGAGTATTTTGCATACTATTTCCTTTTCAGGTATAGTCTTTCCAAGTAAAAAAGAAGAATTGACAATCTCAGAAAGTTTAGTGTTAAACTCCTCAAAGGTATCGTTATCATCCATTTTAAGGTATTCCCATTCAGAAGAAAGTGACAAAAGTCGTGCTTCTTTTTTGGAATCATTTCCTTCGAATACAGTCTCAAGAATATCCCATGCCTCTTTAGAAGTTTCACATGACAGAACATGAAGAAGAAGATCATCACTTATTGCGTGTATGATGGCATTTAGATCATCAGAGTTCTTCTTTGCAAGAGATCTTTCTTCATAACTGTAGAATGCTAAGCGTTTAAACTCTGCTTCTGGATATTCTACTCTTGGTCTCTCATATCCGTCTTCGATTAATAGCCAAGTATTAAAATCTCGGGATTGAAGAAAAGTTCTCATAACAGATTTCCAAAATGGGTAATTCTTCCCATTAAATCTTGGTGGTACGTTAACTGAATCATTCATAAGATTTATTTCTTATAGGTTGGATCGTACCAAACACAGATTGTTATATCTTTTCGTGTTTGCCTGCTCTGATACCAATTGAAAAGACGAGGGTACCCAAATATACCTCAATCTAAAACTTTTCCACCTATAAGTTCGTTCTCCGAAAGTGATTTTCTATGGACTGAGTTGAGACAATATAACAAATCGGTTCACGCTTCGCGTGATCGTCTATGGATACGAGATCGAGACAATACGACAACAAGATAACTTGCATGATTGAATATGGATACAAGATCGAGATAATACAACAACGAAGTCTGATTACTTGATAATAGGTTCGGAATTAACCAAACACTATAGGGTTGCTATCAGGTAATTAGGAGTTAACGTTTGTGTATTTTACTTCTAATTATAATAAATCAATTATAATTGCGGAAATAGAAAAGTAAAACACACAACAAGATTTTGTTAACGAGGAAACCACAAATGCAGAAAAACCCAGGGACCTTGTCCAGAATTGAATACTCTCAGAATTAAGCCGCTATACAAAATCGAAACAACTTCGTATAGTTGAGACCAAGCAACTAAACCTATAGTTCACCTAGTTCTCTCAGTATCCCTGCGCCTCCAACTTGCAATAAGTCACGCACTTGTAACAATTCCTTTGGTTCGTATTCCAAACAGTAAAGGAACAACAAATCTGTTCGGTAACAACTCTTTTCATGCAACGTGATATGAGTTTGACAAAAGGCTCTTCCGTTTAACCAATAAACTCATTTTTCGGGTTCTAGATAAATCTATTCAATAAATACCAAAGTAATTATTTAAACTATGCAATCAATACTATGAATCACAAAGAAATGTATTGATGCCGATCTACACAACTAATCAATCCAATCTATCAAAAGATAAACCGATTATAGTTGGATCCCAAGCCGATCAAGTTTTGTGCACACCAAAGATTATGAACTCAAATAAGAAATCTTTTTTGTCTTCAAATATTCTTAGATCTTCAATAAACACCTGCACACAAACAACTTGAATCTCTTGTGATCAATCACACACAGAACGGAGTCTGTTAACGATGGATTATCACAAGATGTCTTTAGATCTACAAACAGTCTAAAGATCCCCGTCGATACTTTGATCTAGTTTGAGTGAATCTTATATCAGAAGAGAAAATTCTCAAGCATAAAAAAACTAGGTTGTTAGAGCATTCCTCGGTCGAACTCGCATGCGTTGCTATCTCAAGCATGTTTGTCAATGTTAGTGATCAAAATTGTAAGTCTTTATTTCTAGTCTACTATATCTAAGGTCTCGGACTAGGATAGAAAGTGTAGTTGAGCTCAAGAACTCCATGGCAATAATCATACAAGACGAAGGACTACTCAAGGAACCGGTGGATCTTCATCGACTAAAAGGTATGTGGAGACTTGAACTTATCTATCACTCAAAAGTCTATTTGTCTCCTATCTTGAGACAAAAGTCGTTTTGCTATATAGACTTAGATTATACACATTTGCTATTTCGAGCCGAGTTTATCTCGCTTATTTATTTCTCAAAATATGTGTTGGTAAGCTTTCGCTTTAGCCAAGTTCATCTTTACCTAGTGACGAAAGTCATGACAAGTTTCAATCACTTTGAAAATTGCTTACTTTGACGAAAAATAGTTTGTGAATAACAACTACAGAATATCAACGTCCTCTAAGAATGTTTCAAATGATTGAAATGAGAGTTTATATTATATAACCATTGGAGGATATAAGCATTGTTGTGGAAACACATATATGTATAAGTTCTTATTCCTTGAACCGAAGCTTGCGAACTTTGTTGATCAAGAGAACCGGAATTGTGGCGTGAGACAAGTCCGCAAACTCAGCCCGCGAACTGGAGGAAGTTCTCGATCCGAGAAATTCTGCTGGAGTTTGTGAACTCCGTCCGGGAACTTAAGTCTGTGAACCCATTCCGCGAACTTGAGTAGGTTATATCTAAAAACGATGTTTGTGAACTTATTCTTATATAAACTAAGGAATGCAAATTGCAAAACGTGGCTATATAGTTCATGAACCGATTCGGGTGAATCAAATAGTTTTTGCTTCAATTGTGTCTTGTGTAGTTACATAAGATTTCCTTGCAATTGAACAACTCTCTAACTAGTTCATTTGAGTCACTTGAACTAGTTATGGTGAAGAAGAATATGGTTGATATGAAAGTGATCATATGGCTAACCATTTGGTTGACTATTGTTGAACCAACAAATTTACAAGTTTGGGTAACAAGCTTGAAACGTGCATTTCATTTGTGTGTAACAAGCTAGTTTTCGATCTAACGGTTGAAAGATATTATCTTGAATCTAATCAGGTTTTCATCTAACGGTGAATATTGAATGCTTAGTTACCAAGCTAACATTGATTGCAAACCCTGATTTGAAAGACTATATAAGGGAGAACTCTAGCAACTGGGAAACCTAATCCCCACACCTTCTGTGTGATACTAGTTGTGCTAAGCTAGAGTCGATTCTCCTTTAACCTTTGGTTTCTTCTTCGAAACCATGTTAATGACTTAAAGACTTCATTGGGATTGTGAAGCCAGACCGATACTACTTTCTTGCAGTTGTGTGATATGATCTTGATGTTTCTATTGTACGAGTATAATTGTAATAATTGGCTTGGGATTGATATCTCCGATAGGCAAGATATAAAAGAAATCACAAACACTTCGTCTCATCGTTTGTAATTCCGCAATATCTTTTTTTCGCTGCGGTCGATTAATATTATTGTGAGGTGATTGATAATAATAGGATGTTCTTCGGGAATATAAGTCTGGTTTATCAATCGGTTCCTGTTCACCTTGATTTATCAAAAGACGAAACAAAACTCGTAGGTATATTCGTGGGAAACAGATTTATCTATTACTGTAGACTTTTCTGTGTGATGCAGATTTGTTTATTAAAGTCTTCGACTTTGGGTCGTAGCAACTCCTAGTTGTGGGTGAGATCATCTAAGGGAATCAAGCACGTAGCATCATGCTGGGATCAGAGACGTAGGAGCATAACTGTACCTTGGATCAGTGTGAGATTGATTGGGGTTCAACTACAGTCCAGACCGAAGTTAATTTGGAGTAGTCTAGTGTCTGTAGCGGCTTAATACAGTGTGTGTTCAATCTGGACTAGGTCCCGGGGTTTTTCTGCATTTGCGGTTTCCTCGTTGACAAAATTATGGTGTCTGTGGTATTTATTTTCCGCATTATATTTTGTTATATAATTGAAATATCACAGGTTGTGCGTTGTTTAATCAATTAGAATATCCGACCTTTTGGTTGTTGATTTAAATTGATTGACACTTGGATATTGGTATTTGGTACCGTCCAAGTTATCTCTCTAGTATTTGATAAAGACTCGCAGATTTCCATTTGCTTGAGTATATATCAAATCGAGAGATTGAGATATAAACTCTTTGATATACTTTTTATCTGGATTGAGTCTGACTGTTTAGTTGATTCTCTAGAAAGTATATTGAAGTTTGTCCATACAGATTGCTAAGCGAAATATTGGGTGTGGTTGTTGTACCCCCATTTTTTCATAGGTGCAATCAAAGTCCAATAACCATTAGTCAGTCAAATCAATTGAAAACTAATAATAAACTGCAATTATCTAGTTCCCCACCAATGGTACTCGTAGAGCTTCTTGATCCCACCGAAGTTTTTAAACGAGCGGTTGTAAGAGATTTCACCTAATTAGGATACTTTTCTCTCTGAATAGACAGCTCCACCAGAAACAACACGAATGACAAGGAAACACAAACTCAAGTATTTATAGACCAAGGTTGTTTGGAAAACAAGGAAATTCCAAGACCGAAAATATTCTCAAGATTTTTCATTAAATTACCTAATTTCGGTTTTCTATTTCCAATTAAATGCCAAAACATATTTCCGAAATCTTTCTTTGAAAAAATCTTGTTATTAGTTTTGCACATTAACTAATAACCTTTTCCAGAGGATATGCTTTAATTGCTGGTAATTAAAAGATATATATTTTAAAATCATAATTTAATGTTTTCAAAATTTCGGTTTGGGATCACGTTGAGTATCAAGGAATATCTTTGAACAATTAATGATAAGAGTTATGTACATGTTCAAATAATGTCTACATATAGAATTTGCTCTCACCAAACCCTAATTCCAAGATCACACAAAACATAAAGAGATATGTGAATATTGGAAACTTGGTTTTGCTCCTTGGGATCGGTTATACCATGATTCAAAATTTAAGTTATTATGACAGGTTATACAATGCTTCCAAAATTAGGTTATGACCGGTTACACCACGCTTCCCAAAGTAGCTTGTCATCGGTTATACCTTACTTCCCAAATTAGCCTGCTATCGGGTATCGGGTACACCTTGCTTCCCAAAGTAGCTTGTGACCGATTACGACCAGTGTTTTAAAAATCGGACCGGACGGTTAAACTGGTGAACCAGCAGGAAAAACGGTTCGGTTCATCTATGACCTACTAATATGTTGAAAAACCCAGTTAACCTGGTGACCAGTACGGTTCAACCAGTGAACCCACTGACCCAGCTGGGGTTCTTTTTCCGTCCACAAAAAGTAGTTTTGAGATTTTTTTTTCCTGAAAGAGGAATTTGAGATATGAATTACGTATCTTAATTTAATTAAGGGCCAATCATGATTTCCCTTTAGATTATGAAAAAAGTTCATACATCTACTTCCTTAAACTAATGCAATAATACATATATTTCTAGGATGCAATTACACCTATATCCTACACATAATCAAGTAACTAAATATATTGATTATGTTGATGTCGTATTTACGAAGTTCAAAAGATAAGTGTTATACTTCGTAATTCAATAAATTCCTTGACACTTTGATTATAATGATATGACCAAGTATAATAACTATAACATCTTATACATACAGCTTCACATGTTATGTTTTCAATATAATACGACTTGAAAGATACGTTAGGAATGGAAACAAGTCAAGTCAATATTGCTAACCTCGATTGGAAGGATGATGTCTTCGTTGTAGTCGTTACTTCTTCTCATTCTTCAGGTTTTCAGAGTAATACTTGTATGTCTCAACATTCCTAGACTTTCTAGTCTAACATAAACGAAATTGACTCTAGTATTTAATCAAGCGACTCTAGATGAGTTTTTATACTAAAATATGACAACCAAACTTGACATACAAACGCTTGGTTGGTTCAACCGAGCTGTGCTCTAACATAATCGATTCGATCTCACAAGAACAATCTAAACAAATCAAAATTTAAGTGTTTTAGATATATTCTAGTGGAACCACAAAGTTTGAGACGAAGAGTACTTTGCGATTTCTATCTTCCTTGTTCCTGATCTATAGTTCAGAAACTACAACAATCAATAAGAACAACATTAGATAACAAAGGTCCATCAGGTAAAAGATAGTTTTACCTGGTTTCATGAATCCCTTAGTGAATACTCCAAAGTCGTAACCTAATACAGTTTCTGTTAGAGCATTATATTGCTCGGTCGAACTAGCAACTCTCAAGTTTGTTGTCAATGTTAGATGCACAAAACTATATTTTGGTTTCTATTATACTAAGTTCAAGTCTTGGACTAGGGTTTGAGTATGGTAGTTGAGTACCAGACATCACTGAATGATCCTACAAGAATAAAAACTAAAGAACAAACGAAGACATTCATGAGAACTTTATCAACAAAGAGGTATGTGAAGACTAACCTATCCTATTTACTCACGACATTTACCATTTTATATTATGAGACTCTGTCGTATGGTTTTAGTACATTTAATATTGAAAATAAGAAATTTCGAGTTCAAGCCTGTCTTGATAAATTATCTCTCGAAATATGATTCAAGTATGGTGCAAGTTATGCATACCTAGTATGCATACCTAAGTCGATCTGGAATTACGTGAACTTGAGAGGTACGCATACCCCTTGGATCTGAATTCGGGATTGAGGGAAAGGTATGCATACCCGATACATGTACCCCTTGGATCTGACTTCATGAACTGACAATGGTACGCATACCCCTTAAGCCTGACTTCGTGAACTGACCATAGGTATGTATACCCGGTATGCGTACCCACCAGTTCTGATATAACAGAAGGTCACAAACTGCTTCATAACTATGTTCATGTTTGCTACAAGTCTCATAGTCACTTCTAACATAACTTTATTCACAAAATATTTTGGGATTGTGGATTATTTTTTAAGTCTTGAATATTATTCAACACTACTTATTCTTGTAAGTTCAAAAGGCGTATTTGCCATCATGGACTATCATTGTGCATGGTTCCAGAACCCTGGACCATAGTGCATATTGTTCTATGTAATTTCAAGGAAGACTTCTCATCTACTTACATGAATCCCTAACAAGAATTTCATCTGAACTGAGAAAGTGTAAAGTTGCTTGAATTCCAAGCAATCATAGCTTCAACCCAAGGCTACCTGGATCCTCGAATAATATATAAATAGAGAGACTCTTGCAACATGATTTCTCAATCCCTGGCATTCTTGTGTCCTAGTTTCAAACTAGAGTCATCCTCTATAACCTAGGTTCTTTATAGATTTGTATTCTAGGTTACAACTCTAAAGACTTCACTTAGGGATTCGTGAAGCCCAGTCAGACTATCTTTTATCTGATAGTTTGTTATCTGAATCTTGTTATTATTAGTCTTTGAGGTTTTAGTAATCTCAGATAAGGAACGAGATAGATGAAAACCACAAAGTTCTCTTTGTTCGAGCCTATCTTATCATCGTTTGTAAATGTTTAGTTTCATATGTTTTTGTTGTAGAATTGGTTCTTTGTTTTATTTTGTTGCTGTTTTTGTTGTTATTTGATGGATTAATTTTGGGTATGGGTATTATCAAAATTAATGGAGAATGTATGAGTGAAACCCATACTGCGGTTTCGTTGATTCTGCGTCTGCATTTGTTGGAAAGAGGAGATCCCATCATGCTTAAAAAAATTGAGGCAAAATTTGGATGTATGTTGATTTTGTACTCATTTTCTTCTCCAATTTGGATTTCCAACAGGTGCTGAAGCAGGAAGTGTGTATTAGCACGTAAACTAGTTGCAAAGTTTTGTATTATATATATACCTCTATCAATAGGTGCTCAAGCAGGAACCTTACTCAGCTGGAGATTTAGGCACTTCTATTCAGAAAGGCTCTTCTATTGTTTTGTTTTTTGTTTTTTTTTGGCTCTTTTGTTCGATGTAATGTTGGTTTGTAGTATTCTTACTTAAGTTTTTAATTAATTTGATTAGAATGGATAAGATGATGCGCGGACAAAGGAGTTGGAGAGATTTATCAGTATTGGAAATAAACTAAAGTTGACAAAAGAAAAAATGAATGGATGATATGATATGATACGCATTAGTATTGGTTTGTTCTTTTCTTACTTAAGTTTTGTCAACTATCTTTTCTCTTCACGTTTTCTGTTTTATCATAATCTAATTATCATTGTTTAACTTCATTGTTAATTATGGGTTTTTCGTTTGATGAACCTGGTTAGATATTGAAGATTTTTTTACAAGGTGAAAGCCCATTTCTTCTAAATCACTGGGATGATATGAAGAATCGATATGGACCCTAATAAAAATCAAATTTTTTTTCGTTAGTTTTTGAAGATTATTAAGAACCCTTACCTTTTTTTGTTTTTGTTTGATAGCCAATACAAGGCGAACCAGCTAAAAAACTACCATAGAGTGGAAAACCATTGGATACTTCAACTGTTGTTTTGTATATTGGTAGAATCCTTCATGGTTTCTATGAAAGGGAAATGGAAGGTATGATTCCACTGAGGCATTTCTTCTAATCTACTTTGTGATTTCCATATTTTTAGCTTAAATTTCTTATTTTGAATTTGGGTTTTGATTTTCTTTTTTTGTAGAGTTTTTTAAGCAATTTGGTTCAATTAAACGGTTGAGAATCGCGAAGAGCAAGACGGTTTGTTTAGTTTTAATATTTTGGATTTTAATTACTTAGGTATGTTTGTTTTCTATTGGTTGTTAAATTTTGGGTATTTTACATACATGAAAATCTAACCATTTTGGGTTTATCAGATTGAATTTTCCGAGGTGTGTACTTGTACTTTATGTGTTTCACTTCCATTTATAACTTGTTCAAGTTTGAATAGTTTTAACTGAATGTAATTGTTCCCAAATGCAGGTGGTGAAGATTATTGGGGACTGTATGCATAATTATCCGCTCTTTTGATTTGTTGCAGGTTCATATTATTCCAACAGAGAAAGTTCATCCTAAATGGTTAGCAATTATTTTGATTTGTTTAGTTATGGCCATAATACTAGATATTGTACCTAGTATGAAGCTTTTACCATGTTGTGGTAGGGTAAAAAGTGATTCTGATAAAAATGGTAAAACAGGGTAGTTTGATGAGAAATGAGTCTAAACCCTAAACAAATGTACTGCACAGGAGTACTTTAGATTTGAGACATTAATATGTACAATCTGGCCTAAACCAAGAAATGGTCATTCCAATCTTGCCCTGTCACAAAAGAAGGAGAAGGGTTGATCTTAAGGAGGGAAGCAAAGAAGGTATTGAGACCAGAGTGATAGACTCTGTAAGGTGTGGTTGTTTATGACTGTGTATCAGAAGATAGAATTTTCTTGCAAAAAATGGTAAGCCGTAAGTTCTATGTGTTTTATGGATACTTGCGTTATGCATAATCATGCATGTACACCCTGATCTCATAGGAAGTGGAAGTTGTGGAGGAGTAAGAAGGTGGATATCGTGTAAAAGGGATGAAACCGTGTCCCTATCATTGAGGGAAGACTAGACGGTTTCACATCCACTACTCCTCTCCTCTACTCTTGTTAACTATCCACTTTTCTTGACACTTTCTCATAATGGGTATACTGCACACCGCATTTCCGTAGACTGCTAGACCAATACCCTAATGAACATCCCCCACTTGTGACATTGTTGACATCTCGAGTATTTTGGTAGAAAATAATTCTTGGTTGTAAATATAACTTGCATGACTAGGTTTACCTGCATGACTAAGCTTACTTGGATGACCAATACTTACCTGCATGACCAAGTCTTACCTGCATGGCTAAGGTTTACATTCATGGCCTCCTTTTACCTAACTGATGAAGTCAGTAGGTTATGAGAGTAAGTCGTGTCACAATTTGAATGAACCAGTAATGTGGAACGTGGTAGTTGCTTAGTGGGTCCAACACCATGACATGTGAGAAGTGATCATGAAGAGTGGAAAAGAGTATGTGTGGTCATCCAAACAACTAAGTATGTGATGTTGATCGCGTATGTAAGACCTACATGTTTTGATCAATTATATGCGAGCTACGCTGCAGGTAGCTAGTGGAAAGTCGAGTCTCATATGACTTTCCAGGAGAAGTACTCAAAAAACCAGTACGTGGTTCTCTTGGTTAAATAACTTAAGTTATTTAAATGAATTCGATATATGTAAAGTATCACATTTAGGTAAACAACTTACATTGAGTAAGTCTTTCAAACGTATTCGATACATGCAAGGTATCGTTTGCAACCTATGGGTATTAGACGTCCTAGATGGGTCGCGGGCATATTTAAAGGTCAAAACTGCAGCTCGATCGACCTTCTTTGGCATGTCACTGGGAGCTGTGCAAGTAAGCTATGGACGACCTGCTTGGCAATTGAGAAGAATGGTGACAAGTAGCATTCATGACACCTGATTGGTCGATAAAAACTGAAGCTAGGCCGGCTAGATCAGCAATCGAAGTCGAGCAATTGGGATCAATTCGCGACTGACTTGGACAGTACTACTTAACCTAATAAAATTAGGCAGCTCGGCTAGCCCTATTTGGCAGGCTACTGGGAGCGGAGAAGGTAGTCTATGAGCGACATGATTGGCTAGAAAGATATAAGGGAGAGATGTAGTCACCATGGTGCCTGATTGGTCAAGCATGAAAGGAGCTAAGCGGTTATGATTTAATTTTAAATAGAATTAGACAGCTCGGCTAGCCTACTTTGACCGACTACTGTGAGCGGAGCATGTAGGCTAGAAGCGATCTGATTGGTCGGGAAAGTAGATGGTGATAGGTAGTCACCATGATACCTTATTGGTCGAGCATGGTAGGTGTGACGAACTGGAAAATTATACCTGGCGGGCCAGGGGGCACATGCCATAACTCCCCCGATGCGCCATAATGATGCTGCTTACCGGGCCTTAAAGCTAGGCAAATGCACGTCCATTTTCCCTTGCAAGCATGCTCCATAAGCATGATGCATCTAACTTAGATTCCACACCGTTCCAGACGTACCCTTGTCCGCAAAAGAGTATAAGGCCATAAGGCCAAGGCCAATGTATACTGCATGCATCACTGGCTTTGCCTCAACGTAGGAAATTTAGGCATAGGCCGCTCTAATCCTATTGCCATTTCCCTACTGTGTTACCAACTCTGTGTAGCTTGATAGGAAGTATGATCATCCCTTTGCTGGCATGCAACTAAGCCTCATCAAGCTTGGGCGCAATCATCTCTTGCATCGAGCTACCGAGCTTAGATTATATAAGGGGCCAACGTGCTGGACCGACAATGCTGCAACTCATTGCGGCTGCCTATGTACCATTCCCTAATCTAAATGTATCAAGCACAGACTATAGTTCGTCATCTAAGGGACAACAAACTTAAGACAAACTTGTTTGCAAGGCCGTGGCCAAGCATTAGTGGCAATGGCCTAGTCCGTGTATGTCGTTCCGTCAAAATGCATAAAGGGTATGCATCATCGATCCCATGGCATGGCATAGTGGTAGGACTTGAAAGAGTACCTACGACTATGTCTAACTGCAAGTGCAAGTGTCACAATGTAACACAGGGCAAGCACAGGTCGATCCACAGGGACAAGGTGGGTGTAGATTTGAAACTATGGTCTCACTACAACTGATTTCAGAACAAGAAGTAACACAAATAGGGGGTTTTGTTTGCCGATACGGATAGATGTTGGTTATGTAACACAAAATAGAAAACAAGAATGCATATTAAAGGGCACTAGGGAAGTCGAATCCACCACCTAATCTCAGCTAAGTCAGTTCAGTTTCAATAATGTTCTTGTCCGTTTTTATGGACACCGGACAAGATGCAAGTCTTCCGTTTATCCAGGGTCTCAATGGATGGATTAATATCAACTAAGCCAACTAACTAATCCCTAGTATTAGCTGTCTTCTCACAGTACAACTAATCACAGATCAATTTGATAACTTAGATAATTAAACCTTTCCTAAGATGGATATTCTAATCGCAATTAGGGTATCTTTCCAAAGCATTAACTGTCTTTTCAGGGCACAATTAGTCAAGGGATCAATAACATACAATGAAGCATGAATTGAAGCACATTCATCACAGAAGTATTCTAAGTACAATGGATGCATGACATACACTGTGAAAGTAAAATGATGAAGAGCTCAGATTATATTTATCCTAAACAAGTAAAGCACAACAAGAACAATATCAGAAACATGAATCAAACTTAGCAGTAAATTAATGGTTTCATCTCAACCCTAGCAAAAGTAATTAGAACATGATGAACGCAATATACTACTACAGCTTTGTGCACCGGCTAATCCGGGCATACCCCCAATATTACACACACCATGTTCTATTTATAGTGCAGAATCCCCAAATTTCTAAACCCTAATTTTTGAAAACCTAAAATTTGATTTGGGGATTTTCAATTTGACGTACCCACTTGCGATTTCACCTCGACCCATACCTTCTTCTGTTCTTCCCACTTGTTCTGCTGCTTTTGCTGCTCTTCTTTGTGAACTGTGAACCCTAGCTCGAGTCGTCTCATCAACTCCACACCATAGGTCAGTGGGATGTGAATTTGATGAAACACCTAGGCTAGGTAGAGAGATGGTGGAGTTGTCGGGTGGTTGTGGTGGTGGTGTGGTTCGAGGTCTGGTGGTGGCAGTGATGGCAGGAGACGGTGGTGGAGGAAGTTGTAGGTGATAGGGAAGAGAGGAATTTGGGGAGAAGAGGAGAAGAGGTCGATGAAGAATGGTTTAGCGGCTGTTTGGTTTGTGGTGTAGGTGTTTGGCGTTTGGGTGTTGAGCGGGAGTAGCGAACTTTGATGCACAGCGAGTAAAGAGCGTTGAATGATCCCATATAGATTGAATCGAACGGCTACGATGGAGAGGTATGTAGCGACCGTTGGATTATGAGATACAACAAAACTGACGGCTTCAGATGGAGTTAGGTACTATGTGTTTGACAAGAGCTTCGGATTTTGATGCACAATGATGAGGTGGCCGTTGGATGATGAGATGGATCCAATCTGACGGCTCTCATGGAAATGGGCATGGATAATGGAAATGTATTTGGGTAAGGGTTTTGGGCCTTGGGAATGCCAAGCCCATATCTTCTTTAAGGACAATTCTTCCTCTTCAAGCCCACTTCTAGTTGATCCGGCTCTTGCAAACATCATTCTTCGCTGCCTTTCTGCGGGAGTCTTTGCCGTTTCTTTGCTCTTTTCGCTCCGTGAGTTAACCAGGCTTTATTTAGTACCTAAAAATGCAAAATTAATTGAGAAAAGTATTTATTCTTGAAGACAACGAAAACACAGAATATGGGATAAAATGGAGCGTTAGTGCACAAATGATGAGTTAAATGCCAATAGAAATGTGCAAATATATACAATATTTGACACTCATCAAATACCCCCAAACCTGAATTTTACTTGTCCTCAAGTAAAACAAAACTAAGGAAATCCTACCTATACCACTGTCGCTGGTCTCTCGATTGCATTTAGCGAATGCAATAAGCCTTTTAAACCACTAAGTGTCCCTAGTGGACGAGTTGAAGTCTCGTGAAGGTTTGCTTAGAACGTACCTACAAAGTTCTAGGACAAAATATAAGCTCAGATTCCATGAAATGTGACATGTGCAAGACAATAGAAGCTCACAGCAAAATGGAGATGTCAATCTAGCTATCAAAGGCACAATCCTAGCACTGATAACAAATAAAGACATGTGATAAGAGTGTAAAGTGTATCTACACATGTGTAAAGAAAGATCGGATGTTATGACTACTAATCACCAAGAGATAGTTTCTCAGGCTAAGAACCGAGGTCGAAATCTAGCTAGCTGTCCGGACTTTACGAGAATTGTGAATGAGTTGGAGGTATTTCACAATTACTCGCGTTGTACATCAATGGCATACACCCTTCTTTGCTTATAACACAAAAACACAAAAGATGACTCTTTACATGACTCTTATTTACATTGACTACTCTCTTTTATTTTTGGAACAAGAGAGGATGGAATTGATAAATACTTGATTTTATTTTTTATTTTTTTTTGATTTTTTTTTTGATATTTTTCTGAATATATACATCTTTTTTTTTTTTTTTTTTTTTGAAAAAAATTATTGATAACAAGGTAACTCTTTTGATACATAATCAAAAAGAAACAAAAAATTACATGACACTTTGCAAGAGGTAGCCCTTTTTAATGCACCCAGTTAAATTCGATGGTTGTCTTTCTTAATGTAACCTCCACCTTGTATCCCAACCAACCAAAGAACAAGCTAGTCAAGTTTCGTTTAGTATTCTAAAGTGATTGGCAATCGTGACTTCCGATAGAACACCTCAAGGATGAGGCTATACATGTATTGGTAGATCGTGCGCGTGCAAGTTTCTTATCACTATGTGAATTGTGCTAGAATCAGGGTGCCTAAATATCTAGACTAAGAATCCTTATGTTTACATACATGCACAAGAGTCAACATTTCAAGGTAAATGAGCTCCATTTTTATGTGTGTGTGTGTGTTTTTTTTTTTTTCAAAAAGAAAGAGTTCTGTTTTCAATTATAGCATGTTATCAAAGTATCTACTTTTCACCCCCAAACCTAAACTAAACATTGTCCTCAATGTTTCAAAAGATAAACATGATTATAACACATACCATGAGAACGATGCTAAGTGTAGAAAAAGGAAAGAGATTACCGGATATTGGCGAAAGCAAGTTTTGAACTCCATTATTCAAGGCAAAACCCAACAGTAACTCAACTGAATTCACATTGGGTTAGCACAATATATACAAGAAACATATGATTCCATTAAACATTACCTACCAGATTATATACAAACAATTCACTATATACATACAGTCTAAAGAGTTGAGGATCAACCCAAAAGACAAAGTGTTGAAACATAAACAGTTTCAAACAACTATAGTTGGACTGAAATGCGAGTGAGAGTGAAAAACCAAATGAGCTACCCCTAAACCTGGATTTTACACTAGATATACTATTGGATACAAAATCTCGCAGTTTTGGGGGTTCATCATGCACAAGGTCTAACTCGAAATGGACTTTGCTAGAGACGGGCAAACATGCATATTCCAACTGTGGCTCCTTAAAGGTGTTGTATTTAGATGCAAAATAGTCCAAGAGGACTTGGGAGGCACACATTTTCAGGCCTAGATTAGGTATTCTCAGAAAAGTTGGTTTTACAATATTGTTACAAACCAAATCTAGGTTGGGTGGAAGGCTATCAGATTGTGACTTAAGTAGGAAGGTGACATCTAAGTTTCTCACATGCATGAGATCAAGAGTACCAATATTATCAGTCACATCAACATTTTCTAAGTCATAATCAAGTTGTGTAGCATGCTTATCATCACAAAACAATTGCACAAGTCCAAATTCAGAATCATGGTTATCCGAAATATCCAAATCAGCATCAAAAGAAGCAAATATTGTGGCTTAAGTATGGAATCAGACACATCAACTATATTTTCATGCATAGGATCATTAGTGTCCACAGAAGATTCAACATTACCTAAGTCATGCTCTTCACAGAATAACTGCACAATATCTAAATCAGTAGCCTCATCACTTGTATATGGAATACTAGAAGAAACATCATTCATGAAGGTCGGGGTAGAAAAGCCTAATGTATTTGAACCCAAAGGTTCCATAACATTTTCAGCATAGACGTGTTCTTCTAACATAACATCATCATCATCATCATCATCATCACAAATACATGAAAATCCTACTTTGTCAAAGTCGTTAGTGTTTTTCGTCCATACATCTGCCTCTAAAATAGGTGAGTATGGATTGACATTTTCAGCAGTAGGGTATGAAACACTATATCCAGAATTAAGCTCATTGGGAAATCAACATCTGACTCATGGTGATTACCCATATCATGTGGCATGGTCCTAGTTTCCCTATAGGTTTCCCACTGATGGGTTTTCTCTGCAACTTCAGCTAGAAATGACCATGCATCGTCCACAGTTTTATCAATGAACTCACCATTACACATAGATTCAACCAAGGCTCGAGACTTAAAGTCTAGTCCCTCATAAAGAATGGCGACCAGTCTCCACTTCTCAAGGCCATGGTGAGGACACTCAAACAACAAATCATTAAACCGTTCAAAATAATGAAAAAGTGTCTCTCTATCTAACTGGACAAAACAATTAATACTTTGACGAATAGAGATGGTCCTATGATGGGGAAAGAACTTTTTGACAAATTGATTTGTGAGTTGGTCCCAAGTGGTGATTGACTGCGGTCTCAGACTGTAAAACCATGCTTTAGCCCTTTCCTTTAAAGAAAATGTAAACAAACGCAATTTCAAAGAGTCTTCAAACATATAGTCAGGTTGTATAGCCCGGACAATTTGTTCAAACTCTCTTACATGATTATAGGGATTCTCAGAATCGAACCCTCGAAATATAGGAAGTATTTGTATCATGCTTGCATTTAGTTCAAATGGGCCATCAGTCTGGGGTAAGACGATACATGATAACTGACTTATTCTGTTAGAGTACATGTATTCATGGAGACTACGGGATTTATTCACATACTCGCCCATTGTTTTCAGAAAAATTTGGTTTTGATTGGTTTTGAAATTTTTTGGATTTGTTGGGTTTTGAAAAGAAAATTTGGTTTGAATGTGGGAGAAAAATTTTGGTTATTGGGAGCAAATTTGGTTTTAAAATTGGGAGCAAGCCTACATTGGTGGAGCAAAGCTTTGGTTTTGAATTAGGAGCAAAATTTTGGTTTGAATATGGGAGAAATTTTTGGTTTTGTTGGGTTTTGAAACTTTTGGTTTCAAAATGGGAGAAATTTGAGCAAGGCCCACTTTTGGTTTTGAAAAGAAGCCCAAAAGATTTTTTGAAAACTTTGAACTATTGGGTCTTTAAAAGTTTGTACTTTGAAGCCCACTGTTGGGAGTTGGAAGGAAGCCCTGGTTTTGAAGCCACTGTTGGGTTTTGAGAAGTGGGTTTTAAAAAGTTTGTGAAGTGAAGCCCATTTGGGGCTTTAAAAACTACTCAAGTTTTGAAACAAAAGTTTTTACAAGCCCACAAATAATCAAAGTTACAAGCCCAAAGAAAATACAAGCCCAACTGTTGGGTTTAATATTACAAGCCCAGAATTCAAAAATATAAACCCAACAGACAATTGGGTTTTCCTACTGGGCTTAGGCTTACCTGATTTTTGGAGGGAAGCCCAGTTGGGCTTTTTATCCCTTTTTTGTTGCACAAGCCCAGTTGGGATTTGATCTTAATCTTTACAGCACAACCCAGCAACAGAACTAGCTAGCCCACTTCTTCTTAGCTCTTCCAAGAGCAGCCCAACAACAGCTTGTAACACCAAACCCAATAAACTGGGTTGTATGCTTTGGTTGTTGTAGCAGCAACTCACAGTTCACAAGCTCCTACTCCTTTCCCTTTTCTCCCAGCCTTGGCAGCATCAATGTTCCAGGCCTGTTCAGCAGCAACTCAACAACAGCAAGAGCCACAGCAGCACCAGCAGCAGCCGGGCTACACAGCACTCAGCAGCAGCAGCTGGCAGCAGTAACAGGCAGCAACACAAGCTTCTTCCTCAGCAGCACCACAGGTACCTAGTGGCTCAAAGAAGCTTGTCAGAACCTTCACATAGGGAAGTTCAGTTGTGTGTAGGAAAAAGAAACAAGCAAAATTACACTAAGATGCTTACAAAGCTACAGAAAACTACTACACTAAGATGCGTATCAGAAAAGTTACAGCTACTACGTGGGTTTAAGCTACATATGCTATGCAATATATGCAAGTTACACTAAGATGCAGTTACACAGCAAGAACTAGCTAAGAACTAGCTCAGAAAAGCAATGAAGATGAACAAGCTAAGATGAACATGTTAATGCAAAACAATATGCAGACAAGTTAGTATGCAGAACAGCAAAGATGATGCAAGTAAGATGAATATGCAAGAATCAGGAACAACACTTAGTTAAAAGATGCAAGAATAGCACTAAGCTAAAAGATGCAAAGAACAAGACAGCAAGTGAGCTTACACTAAATGCACAACAAGTGAGCTAAATGCTTACAGAACTAAGTTATGCCAAGTGAGACTAAGATGCACAGAAATATGCAGGAACTAAGATGCACAGGAACTAAGATACAGGGACTAAGATGCACAACAAAACTATACAGCTATAACAGAAATTAGCCCAGAAAACAGTTAGGACAACAGTTCAACTACACAGCAGCCAAGTCCCCGGCAGCGGCGCCAAAAACTTGGTAGGACTTGAAAGAATACCTACGACTATGTCTAACTGCAAGTGCACAGTGTCACAATGTAACACAGGGCAAGCACAGGTCGATCCACAGGGACAAGGTGGGTGTAGATTTGAAACTATGGTCTCACTACAACTGATTTCAGAACAAGAAGTAACACAAATAGGGGGTTTTGTTTGCCGTTACGGCTAGATGTTGGTTATGTAACACAAAATAGAAAACAAGAATGCATATTAAAGGGCACTAGGGAAGTCGAATCCACCACCTAATCTCAGCTAAGTCAGTTCAGTTTCAATAATGTTCTTGTCCCTTTTTATGGACACCGGACAAGATGCAAGTCTGTCGTTTATCCAGGGTCTCAATGGATGGATTAATATCAACTAAGCCAACTAACTAATCCCTAGTATTAGCTGTCTTCTCACAGTACAACTAATCACAGATCAATTTGATAACTTAGATAATTAAACCTTTCCTAAGATGGATATTCTAATCGCAATTAGGGTATCTTTCCAAAGCATTAACTGTCTTTTCAGGGCACAATTAGTCAAGAGATCAATAACAGAAAATGAAGCATGAATTGCAGCACATTCATCACAGAAGTATTCTAACTACAATGGATGCATGACATACACTGTGAAAGTAAAATGATGAAGAGCTCAGATTATATTTATCCTAAACAAGTAAAGCACAACAAGAACAATATCAGAAACATGAATCAAACTTAGCAGTAAATTAATGGTTTCATCTCAACCCTAGAAAAAGTAATTAGAAAATGATGAACACAATATACTACTACATCTTGGTGCACCGGCTAATCCGGGCATACCCCCAACATTACACACACCATGTTCTATTTATAGTGCAGAATCCCCAAATTTCTAAACCCTAATTTTTGAAAACCTAAAATTTATTTTGGGGATTTTCAATTTGACGTACCCACTTGCGATTTCACCTCGACCCATACCTTCTTCTGTTCTTCCCACTTGTTCTACTGCTTTTGATGCTCTTCTTTGTGAACTGTGAACCCTAGCTCGAGTCGTCTTATCAACTCCACACCCTAGGTCAGTGGGATGTGAATTTGATGAAACACCTAAGCTAGGTAGAGAGATGGTGGATTTGTCGGGTGGTTGTGGTGGTGGTGTAGTTCGAGGTCTGGTGGTGGCAGTGATGGCAGGAGATGGTGGTGGCGGAAGTTGCAGGTGATAGGGAAGAGAGGAATTTGGGGAGAAGAGGAGAAAGAGGTCGATGAAGAATGGTTTAGCGGCTGTTTGGTTTGTGGTGTAGGTGTTTGGCGTTTGGGTGTTGAGCGGGAGTAGCGAACTTTGATGCACAGCGAGTAAAGAGCGTTGAATGATCCCATATAGATTGAATCGAACGGCTACGATGGAGAGGTATGTAGCGACCGTTGGATTATGAGATACAACAAAACTGACGGCTTCAGATGGAGTTAGGTACTATGTGTTTGACATGAGCTTCGGATTTTGATGCACAATGATGAGGTGGCCGTTGGATGATGAGATGGATCCAATCTAACGGCTCTCATGGGAATGGGTATGGATAATGGAAATGGATTTGGGTAAAGGTTTTGGGCCTTGGGTATGCCAAGCCCATATCTTCTTTAAGGACAATTCTTCCTCTTCAAGCCCACTTCTAGTTGATCCGGCTCTTGCAAACATCATTCTTCGCTGCCTTTCTGCGGGAGTCTTCGCCGTTTCTTTGCTCTTTTCGCTCCGTGAGTTAACCAGGCTTTATTTAGTACCTAAAGATGCAAAATTAATTGAGAAAAGTATTTATTCTTGAAAACAACGAAAACACAGAATATGGGATAAAATGGAGCGTTAGTGCACAAATGATGAGTGAAATGCCAATAAAAAGGTGCAAATATATACAATATTTGGCACTCATCACATAGTAATGCCCATGCTTAACATGCTCCATTGGCAAGGCTACACAACTATAAATAAGGCCTAAGCATCATTTGCACCGTTCCGGCTAAGCTATGAAGCTTACTTGGTGCATGGTACGCATATGCACCTTCAACCAGCTACCCCTCCCTATGTATGCCTTGGACTTGGGCATATACCCTTTTGCGGAAAAGGGTGAGTTTGGAATGGTGAGGAAGCTAAGTTAGCCGCATCATGCTCCACGAGCATGCTTGCAAGGGAAAATGAACGTGCATTTGCGTAGCTTTAAGGCCCAGACTATAGCATCATCATGGCGCATCGGGGAAGTTATGGCCTGCGCGCCCAGGCGCGCCAGGCGTAATTTTCCGGTCCGTCACAGTAGGCGTTGAGCCTATCAAATTAGCCGGCCAAGTGGCGCGGCCAACCTCGTCAGTCACGGTTTTAGCCTTAATTCAACTTTCACCAATTTCGACCTTGATTAGGGTTTTGTGCGCACCGACCACAAGGTTGGTTAACTCATAACTTGGCTAGGCTTAGTCTCAACCAATAGGAATTGAGATATCACGCTTGTGCCAATTTTAGGGCAAGATGATTAATTTATACCATTCAACTGAGAATGAACATAAATTTCAGGTAAGCTTTAGGAATTCAGGTAGGGAGTGTAGCACAAAAACATTTTGACAATCAAGTATTTCAGGAAAATTTCCAAAATGACCATTATGCCCTTTTAGGTCAAATTTTTTAAAATGACTATTTTTCCCTTGGTCCAAAACTTGATGAACATGACTTTCACTTCGAATCATAAAATGACCATTTTTCCCATGATACGTAAAATGACCATTTTCCCCATGATACGTAAAATTACTATTTTATCCATGGTCTGAAAATTCACCTAAGATCAATGCTTTACCCTTTGGCAAAAATCCACCATCAACATTAAGTCCCCTGCTTAGCGCGGAACAGTAACATTGTTGCGTGGTAAGCACTAAATGGTGATATTATAAAGAGGAGCAAAATAAGTAATTTAACTTAGCCGTGAATTTTTTACCAGAGGCCTTGTAATTGACTTTCCTTGATAGTCCCAGCGTAGTGATGTCAAGTAATCGTCCAAGGAGCAATGACCGGTAAAGAGAGATGAGAAATACATTGCCTGAAGAGCATGAATCAAGGATAACTGTCAGGGCAGTAATACGTCAGAACACTAAAGTGAGCGTTGAGGCGACTGTGCCGTAACAACACAGTGATGAGTGTTGAACAAGGAATGTGTCTCAACACTAGGATGATGTGTTGAGGTAGTGAAGCCTGACAATACACTGGTGAGTATTGAGGAAGTAGTGCCTCTCAACACTATTAAGATGTGTTGAGGCAGTAGAGTCTGACAATACAGGTGAGTGTTAAGGAGGTAGTGCGTCTCAACACTAGGATGATGTGTTGAGGCAGTGAAGTCTGACAACACAGGTGAGTGTTGAGGAGGTAGTGCCTCTCAACACTAGGATGGTATGTTGAGGTAGTGAAGCCTGACAACACATGTGAGTGTTGAGGAGGTAGTGCGTCTCAACATTAGGATGATGTGTTGAGGAAGTGAAGCCTAACACATGTGAGTATTGAGGAGGTAGTGTGTCTCGACACTAGTATGATGTGTTGAAGTAATGAAACCTGATAACACAGGTGAGTGTTGATTTGGTAGTGCATCTCAACACTAGGATGACGTGTTGGCAGTGAAGCCTAACAACACATGTGAGTGTTGAGGAGGTATTGCGTCTCAACATTAGAATGATGTGTTGAGAAAGTGAAGCCTGATAACACATGTGAGTGTTGAGGAGGTACTGCATCTCAACACTAGGATGGTATGTTGAGTCAGTAAATCTTGACAACACATGTCAATATTGAGGAGGTAATGCTTCTCAACACTAGGATGATGTGTTGGAAGTGAATCCTGGTAACACAGGTGAGTGTTGAGGAGGTAGTGTGTATTAACACTAGGATGATGATTAATTGTTCAGGCAGTTGAGACGTGAACACTAAGATGAAGGGTTCATGAAGTTGAGCCGTGAACACTATATTGAGGTGTTGAGGAAGTTGATGTCGTGACAAAACTGAGATAAGGGTTAAGGAAATATATTGTAGACGTTAGGATATTTAGAATATGAGAATTGATATACATAACAAGTTCAAAGAATTCAGCCATTGAAGTTCCGCTAGTTGAAGCAAGTTCAATATTGCTGAGTCTAAATATTAATATATGAAATGAGTCTAAGGAATTTTGTTGTGGAACTATTGCATCTTGGAACAAGTTCAATGTTGCTCTATACTAGTGGACAATCCATATATGAGCTTTGTGATTTATAATATAAAATTATAAAATATATGGGAGTATTGCAGCATGCACCAGCACTATTCTGATAATTTTATACGTATGTAGATACTGGGTTATACAGTATTTATATTGCATATACATAAAAGATGAATATGCTTTACATAGAGGCTATGGGATCGATTTAGAGTACATATAGCTTTTAGTTAAGTTCATAGTCTAAATTCTTTGTGGATTTAAGAACATTTATAAACTATATATATATATATATATATCGATTTAGAGGTGCGGGAATACTTACATGTTTCGTTGTAGTCATGAGCACCAGTAGAACAGTCCTCATATAGTGGTTGAGCTCATCTCATTCCTTGGAGCTAGCAGCGGTAGGAGATGCATTGAGTGATAACATCAACACAAGATGGCTGAGGCAACCAAATAAGCTGGTGATAGACCCAATAGCGTCCTTGATGTATACTTAAGTGTATAAGACTCTTTACGCTTCTCAGATGTCGGCAGTCGTGTACGCTTCTGGTACATTGGGAGCGAGCAAAATTAGCATCGTCGGCAGTGGAGGATGATAGTAGCTTGTGGTATGTATTGGCACGAGTTCAGGCGGAAGGAGAAGGTCATGTCATCATCCAAGTGTCTATACCATCGGGCCCACTTCAACTATGCAATAGCTTTCGTTTATCAATTAGTACATCCTGAATTCTTCATTCTGGGACAAATTATGTAGATATAGAGTCGAGCATGGACTCTCACTATCTTATTTAATCTCGATGATGGTCTCAGAATGGTAAGGCAGGCGTCATCAGCAATAAGATTAGTCATCCTCGATGCTGGTAGTGAAGTTTACGGGGACCTTATGAAAGGAATTGAAAAGAGGAAGGCAGGCCCTTCCCACGAGTACCCATTGTTGAATTTAACATGAGCTTTCAACTTGTTAGACGCTGTTGCTGGCGAAGAAGATAAACGTAAGGAAACCATGTAATGCCAGAAGGCTTCGACAGGAGACTTCATTGGTATGATAATTAAGTATAAAGCAAGCATCTGATATGAGGGTTTGGGATGTATAGTATGAGACTATCTTCATTTCATGAGGTAGTGAGAGTAGCGGTAACGAAAGAAGTCTCGAGGTTGGCATCATCATAAGTATTGAGTCTGGAGATAGTTGTGTCTGCCTTGTTATCAACGATAGTCAGAACTTCAAGTTTGGTAAAGCATGTCCTTGGAGGTAGATTACCGTTGAGTGGAGTAGGTAGCAGGGGTGTACTCCCCACTCTTGGCGTGATAAAAGAGATGAATGAGATGCTCCGGAGTTGAACACATGTAGGTAGCCAGGACCTTCTGGTTGAATTAGATGACTGTGTTGGGACGATATCAGTCCCCGAGTAGCTTACTTGGAATCCACCAGATATGAAACGATTTGATGGATCTATCATGCTTCTATCCACTTGGTCTTTTCATAGGGTTTCTCTGTATCCTTGGTTGGTGCTGATAAGCTTAGGTTAGAGAAAGAATTTGGATGAAAGTTGGAGTTGAATCCGATGTTGATGAGAGTCGTCTGAGTTATCAAGCATGAAGCCGTCCTCATGTATGCGTCGCACTTCATAGATGGTCAAGCATATCACTGGATGTTGATAATATGTCTGCTCTCTTGAGTATCTCTACAACTTTGAGTGTCTTCATGAGATGATACTGACAGCGGCGCGTGCATCTACTATTGTCTTGCCAAATTCAGTATCTTTGAGACTAGTAGTGGTGAGAAGTTCCCAGTCACACTTTTATTTTCCTTTCCCGTTTGAGCAGGTTCACAGGTGTGTCCCATCTTCATCTAGAAAAGACAATCTTGTTCCATCAGATACTGAACAACGGTGAAACCCCTATAAATAATTTCCCGATAAATTAATAATCACGATTAATTAATAAATTTTACCTGTCCCGAGTCAGGATCAACGTGCTAAATAAATAATTCGCTAAATTTATAAAATAATAATTTTTGTTTATCTTTCTATAGGTCCCTTCGAATATATAAGATAATAACTCTCCAATTTATACAAATTTAGTTTTCCATTTATGCTAATTTGGTAAAGAATGATTAAATTGTGACTTAGTTTTTCTTAAAATTGATGTCACGTTGAATTTCATCTTGGATTTTTATTAACATTAGAAGAGATTTTAGTGTTGTCGTTTCCTGATGCACTAAAAACCTATTCAATATCTTTGCAGCTTTGATAGCTTCTTTAGGGGAAGGTGGCTCTATAACTACACTTTCATCTTCGACTTCCACATCATCACTTTCGTCTTTTCCCATGACACTCTCAATTATTTCTTCGCCAGTCAACAAATCTGAAATAATATCCATTTGAGAGCAGTTTAAAAGTAATGCAACATCCATTCCACTGTCATAATTCAATCCATTGATTAAATTTTGCAATTCTCTAGTTCCTTCATAATCTAACGCTTTACTTGGATACTTTGATGCGGTGTCATCCATTGAACAAATCTTACAATGACGAAAACAATTTGCAATGAAATAAGGTGTATTGGTTCATTTTGTTAATAATTTTTTTTTTTAGAATTAAACAATATTTTGATAAATTAATAAATTAATATTTATTTTGATGTAACTATTCGATTTCTAATAAAATCCCTTGCTGGAAGCTGAAAAAGCGGGGGTCTAACAACCACACCCAATATTTCGATTAGCAATATGTATGAACTAACTCCAATATACTTTCTAAAGAATCAACTAGATAGTCAGACTCAATCGAGAGAAAAGTATACCAAGGAGTTAATATCTCTCTCACTTGATTTGATCTTTACTCAAGCAAATAAGAATTTGCGAGTCTTTATCAAATACAAGGATAATAAACTTGGATGGTACCAAAGACCAATATCCAAGGATCAATCAATTTCCAATCAACAACCAAAGGTTGAATTTCACAATTGATCGATACAACGCACAACCTGTGATATTTCAATTATATAACAACATATAATGCGGAATAGAAATAACACAGACACCAGAAATTTTGTTAACGAGGAAACCAAAAGTGCAGAAAAACCCCGGGACCTAGTCCAGATTGAACACCACACTGTATTAAGCCGCTACAGACACTAGCCTACTACAAACTAACTTCGTTCTGGACTGTATTTGAACCCTAATCAATATCACACTGATTCAAGGTACAGTTGCGCTCCTTACGTCTATGATCCCAGCAGGATACTACACACTTGATTCCCTTAGCTGATCTCACCCACAACCAAGAGTTGCTACGATCCAAAGTCGAAGACTTTAATAAACAAATTTGTATCACACAGAAAAGTCTACGATAACAGATAAATCTCTCTCCCACAGATAAACCTACAAGTTTGTTCCATCTTTTGATAGAAATCAAGGTGAACAGGAACCAATTGATAAACCGGACTTATATTCCCGAAGAACATCCTAGTATCATCAATCACCTCACAATAATCTAAATCGTATGGTAGCGAAACTAGATATTGTGGAATCACAAACGATGAGACGAAGATGATTGTGATTTCTTTTTATGTTGTCCTATCGGAGATATAATCTCAAGTCAATTATTCAATTGAACTCGTACGATAGAAAATGGCAAGATCAGATCGCTTAACTACAAGAGAAGTAGTTTCGTCTGGCTTCACAATCCCAATGAAGTATTTAAGTCGTTAACCGATAGGGTCTCGAGAAGAAACCTACGGTTAAAGGGGAATCGACTCCAGCAAAACCAACTAGTATCACACATGAGGTGTGGGGATTAGTTTTTCCAGTTGCTAGACGTATCCCTTATATAGTTTTCAAATCAGGGTTTGCAATCTTAGTTACCTTGGTAACAAAGCATTCAATATTCACCGTTAGATGAAAAAACTGACTTATCCAAGCTAATATCTTTCAACCGTTATATCGAAACTTAGCTTGTCTCACACACAAATGAAATGTATTTCATTTAGGTTTGGGTAACCGTACCTAAACGTGTACATTGGGTTGGTTCACAAATAGTTAACCAATGGTTAGCCATATGAGCACTTTCATATTAACCGTATTCATCTTTCTCATGACTAGTTCAAATGACTCATAAGAACTAGTTCAAGAGTTGTTCGATTGCTTAGATCTTTATACATAGACACAATTGAAACAAAATCGGTTTGATTCACTTGAATCAATTCATAAACAATATAGCCACGGTTTTCAAAGATTGCATTCCTTATTGATTTATTGTTTAAGTTCATGAAACTACTGATTTGAGAAATATAACCAGCTTAGGTACACGTACGGGTACGTGTACCATAGCTACCGGACTTGAGTTTGGAAACTCAGTAGAAATTTTCGGTTTAAAAACTTCCGTGGGTACGCGTACGGGTACGCATACCTAGGTGACTGGTTTTCAGTTTGCAAACTTCACAAACTACAGCAGAAATTTTCGGTATGAAAACTTCCGCCGGTACGCGTACGGGTACGTGTACCTAACCTGTCTCCTTCACCAATACCGCATGCACACATATGCACACACTTGGTTTCCGGCACATGGATTTATACACTAATGTGCGAACACACTATATGCTTATATCCATAGTTGGTTAGGTAATCTCAACTCCATATTTCAATCATTGAAACATTCTTCTATAATGTTATAATAGTCATTAGACAAAAAGAATCGAATATCGTCATCAAAGTTATTTTCAAGATTGAAACGTCATCATGACTTTCGTCACGGGTAAAGATGAAAATGGTTAAAGCAAAAGCTTACCAACACATATTTCGAGAAAAAGATAGGCGAGTAAACTCGGCTCGAAATAGCAAATGTGTATGTATGAAAATTATCATACTTGTACGACTTTTGTCTCGAGAGTAGGAGATAGGGTAGATAGACTTTTGAGTGACAGATGAGTTTAAGTCTCCACATACCTTTTGGTCGGATGAAGTTCCACTGGTTCCTTGAGTAGTTCTTCGTCTTCGTAAGATAATCGCCATGGAGTCTGGAGCTCAACTATACCTAACTATCCTAGACCGAGACTTAGTCATAAGTAAACTAGAAATGAAGACATATAGTTTTGATCACTAACATCGACAAGCATGCTTGAGATATCAACGCATGCGAGTTCGACCGAGCAATGCGCTAACAATCTCCCCCTTTGTCAATTTTAGTGACAAAAATATCAATACATATGGATTACAAAATAGATAAAACTTTGTAGCTTCTCGTCCACATGCTTGATATCCTTGGTGCTTTAACATTACTCGAAAACTTCGTCTTTTCCAAATACTCCCATGATTCAATAGATGTTCAATTCAGCATCACAGTTGTTGAAGTTCCGTAGCCATAACAATGAGAAAACAAAAGCTCTCGATCATTGTTATACAGTATCATAGTATTATTACACAACATCAAAGTTCTTATATCACAACTTCGAAAAAAATACTATGGTGATATGTATGACTGCCCCTTAGTCAATACTTTCGTCTCAACATGAAAACCACTCCCCCTTACATAATGTCCCGTAAAACACGTAAATCATATGTATTTATAGTGTGAACTACATATTAATTCTCCCCCTTTTTGTCAATAAAATTGGCAAAGGTACGAAAACGGGATCCTAATGAAATTTCCACGAAGACGCTTCAAGACCAAAGAAAAGTACATATCAACTTATTTAGATGCAATCATAAAGCCGAAGCTAAATGCATTCATCAAGGAGTTTATAAAGATACAAGATAACCCCTAAATAGTTCCACAACCGCACTCCCCGCAAAGATATGGAAATTAAGCGCAAGTTCAAAAGAACTCTCCCCCATTTGATGTCATTCCCGAAAGAACAACAAGAGCGACCTTACTTTTACAAGAAAAGAAGGATTTTAAGATAACACTAAGATACTTAGAAGATACTTCTACTAGAAACAAATGTGGAAAATAACTTTATACCTCGAGAAGTTCCAAACTCAATTGCCCAAAGGATCGAGATAAGCGCAGGGGAAAGAGTTATGGACGATTAATGAACCAGAAAAACACCAATAGACTGCCGTAAGTTTTGAAACATAGCAGTATCTAATGGTTTGGTAAGAATATCAGCCAATTGTTGTCCCGAGGGCACAAATTCCATAGTAATGATACCATTCTCATAAAGATCTCGAATAAAATGATACCTTATGTCAATGTGCTTAGTTCTTGGGTGCTCAACTGGATTTTCTGTTATGCGAATTGCACTAGTATTGTCGCATAAGATTCTCATTACTCCAGTGTTGATTCCATAATCAACAAGCATTTGTTTCATCCAAATAAGTTGAGTACAACATGAGCCTGCAGCGATGTATTCTGCTTCATATGTTGAGAGGGATTGTGAATTTTGCTTGTTGCTATGCCAAGCTACCAGATTCATTCCTACATAGTATAAACCCCCTGAAGTACTTTTTCTATCTTCCACACATCCTGCCCAATCTGCATCTGAATAGGCAGTAAGATCAGTGTTAGTATCAAAAGTGTAAGATAGACCATACCATGCAGTGTGATTAATGTAGCGTATAATCCTTTTTGCATCTGCAAGATGAGATTCCTTCGGATTTGCCTGAAACCTAGCACAACAACCAACACTAAAAGGAATATCAGGTCGAGTGGTTGTAAGATATAAAAGGCTTCCAATGATAGATCGATAAAGTTTTTGATCCACATTTACACCTTTATCATCTCGATGCAGTTTACCAGTGGTAGGTATAGGAGTTAGTTTAGGAGTGGACTTATCGAGGCCAAATCTTGAGACGAGATCTTTAGCATATTTCTCTCGAGATAAGTAAATTCCATCCTTGTGTTGTTGAGTTTGTAATCCCAAAAAGAATTTTAATTCACCAACATTGCTCATTTCAAACTCCTTTCCAAGTGATACTTGAAATTCTTGTGCAAGTTTCTCTGATGTTGATCCATAGATGATATCATCTACATAAACTTGAGCAATCACAACATCTTTTCCACTCCACTTGGTAAATAGAGTTTTATCAGCTCCTCCTCTCAAAAAACCTTTCCCAAGAAGGGATGAGGTCAGTTTTTCGAACCAGGCACAAGGTGCTTGTTTCAACCCATATAGCGCCTTATTGAGTTTAAGGACGTGATCTGGGAAGCCAGGGTTTTCAAATCCCTTAGGTTGAGCTACATAGACTTCTTCCTTTAAGGTTCCGTTTAAAAAGGCGGATTTGATGTCCATTTGAACTAGATTTACGTTAAGAAAACAAGCATGAGTTAATAACAATCTGATGGACTCAAGGCGTGCCGCAGGAGCAAAGGTTTTGTCAAAGTCGATTCTGACAATAATGCCAAACTCATCAAACTTGTTCTTAAATATCCATTTGGTGCCCAAAATATTGATATTTGGAGGACAAGGTACAAGCTTCTATACATCTTGTCTTTGAAATTCATTTAACTCTTCATGCATTGCATTTACCCATAAGGGATCGCTAAGAGATTCATCAATATTCCTTGGTTCTACTTGTGAGAGATAACAACTAAAATTGCACAAATTTTGAAGTTGTCCTCTAATCTTTGCAGTAGAATCTCTTCCTTCAATGATACTGTTCGGATCATGGTTTCTTTGAACCCAGAGGTGTCGTGGGGGACACGTTCTTGTTCAACAAGTACAGTCTGATCAGTATTTTTCTCCTCGTCACTCGAAAGATCAGGATCAGTAACAGTAGGTGTAACTTCAACTGAATCCGGAACTTCTTTGACTTTCTCAGTTGTCTCGGTTGGAGGCAATTCAGCAGGAGAAAAATCATGATGAAAATCGCTAATATCATCAATGATGATGTTTGCAGATTCCATCATTACTTGGGTTCTGAGATTAAATACTTGAAAATCACGACTATCAGACGCATACCCCAAAAAGATACCTTCATCACTTTTAGTATCGAATTTCCCTCTCTGTTCTCGATCTTTTAGGATGTAGCACTTACTTCCGAACACTCTAAGATAGTGTAAGTTGGGTTTCCTACCATACCACAACTCATATGGAGTGTTTAGGGTTTTAGACCGTAGATAAACACGGTTGATCAAGTAACATGCTGTGAAAACAGCTTCTCCCCAAAACTTTAGAGGTAAGTTTTTGTTATGGAACATGACCCTGGCTATTTCCTGAATATTCTGTTCTTTCTTTCAGCGACTCCATTAGCTTGAGGAGTGATGGGTGGTGAGTATTGTTGAATAATCCCCAGTTTGTGACAGAATTCAAATACTTTGGTGTCTTTGAATTCAGTGGCACAGTCACTTCTAATTTTATTTAGTTTGCGACCTTGTTCATTCTGGATCCTATTAACAATAATCTTGAATTCACCAAGGGTTTCATTCTTGTGAGCTAGGAAGCTACCCAAGTGAATCTAGTGTAGTCATCTACCATAAATAAGGCATACTTCTTTCCTCCAACAGTGGATTGTTGAATTGGTCCGAAGAGATCCATATGAATTAAATCAAGTGGAGCCTTAGTGAGAATATCTCAAGATGACTTATGGTGAACTTTCGTTTGTTTACCCTTTTGATAGGCACCACATACGCCGTCAATCTTTGCATTGATTTTGGGAACGCCTCTAACAAGTTCCTTGTTAATGATCTTAGTTAAGAGACGATAATTAATGTGACCAAAACGTTCATGCCAAAGATGTGTAGATTCCACCTTAGTCAAATTGCAACAATTACTAAACTGAGTATCAAGAAGATAACAGTTATTTTTACCACGAGTTCCTTGAAAAATTATTTTTCCATATTTGTCCACAATGTCACATCCATTTGCATTGAAGACAACTCTATGGCCTTTGTCACAAATTTGACTAATAGAAAGAAGATTTGCGGTCATACCTTTGACGTATACTACATCATGGATTTCTGGAACTCCGGGAAGCTTGATCGTACCCTTCTTGCCAATGTAGCAACAACTCACATCTTCGAAGGTAACTGGTCCTCCTTCAAAGTCGTTTATGGATACAAACCATGAAAGGTCACCAGTCATGTGTCGGCTACAACCATTGTCAAGAAACCATTGAAAGGGTGATGTTGATTTTAAAGAAAAGGCTCCCATACTAACATTACTTTCCTGTTTAGGATTTCTTGTCAGTATTGTACACCTTTTTAGATAAGTAACCAGTTGTTCATCTTTCTTGTGAAGATTTCTCGCAACTTTTATACTTTTCTAAAAACATGTACATGTATGTTGAGCGTGATTGTGATACTCACAAAACATACTAGGGTTAACATCAATAATCTTATTTAAGAAGTTCTTCCTTCTATCAAGTTTTTCAAAGCATATACTTTGTTTAACACTTGACTTCAAATCCTTATGCTTTGCAATTTCTGCAGCAAGATCACGGTTGATCCGGATTTATTTATCCAACTTCCTTTGGAAAATAACAAGGTTCTTAGAACATTCTCTAAGATTGTGATAAATTCCTGGTGAAGCGTTTATAGAGACTTTACTGTCCATCTAGTCAGATCGCTACAAACACAGACTGGTAAGGTCTTTTAATGTGTTTGCCTGCTCTGATACCAATTGAAAAAGCGGGGGTCTAACAACCACACCCAATATTTCGATTAGCAATCTGTATGGACTAACTCCAATATACTTTCTAGAGAATCAACTCGACAGTCAGACTCAATCTAGAGAAAGGTATATCAAGGAGTTAATATCTCTCTCACTTGATTTGATCTTTACTCAAGCAAATAAGAATTTGCGAGTCTTTATCAAATACAAGGATAATAAACTTGGATGGTACCAAAGACCAATATCCAAGGATCAATCAATTTCCAATCAACAACCAAAGGTTGGATTTCACAATTGATCGATACAACGCACAACCTGTGATATTTCAATTATATAACAAAATATAATGCGGAATAGAAATAACACAGACACCAGAAATTTTGTTAACGAGGAAATCGCAAATGCAGAAAAACCCTGGGACCTAGTCCATATTGAACACCACACTGTATTAAGACGCTACAGATACTAGCCTACTACAAACTAACTTCGGTCTGAACTGCAGTTGAACCCTAATCAATATCATACTGATTCAAGGTACAGTTGCGCTCCTTACGTCTCTAATCCCAGCAGGATACTACGCACTTGATTCCCTTAGCTGATCTCACCCACAACCAAAAGTTGCTACGACCCAAAGTCGAAAACTTTAATAAACAAATCTGTATCACACAAAAAAAGTCCACGATAATAGTTAAATCTGTCTCCCACAGATAAACCTACAATTTTGTTCCGTCTTTTGATATAAATCAAGGTGAACAGGAACCATTGATAAACCGAACTTATATTCCCGAAGAACAACCTAGTATTATCAATCACTTCAGAATAATCGAAATCGTATGGTAGTGAAACTAGATATTATGGAATCACAAACGATGCGACGAAGATGTTTGTGATTTCTTTATATTTTGCCCTATCAGAGATATAATCTCAAGTCAACTATTCAATTGAACTCGTACGATAGAAAATGGCAAGATCAGATCTCTCAACTATAAGAGAAGTAGTTTCGTCTGGCTTCACAATCCCAATGAAGTCTTTAAGTCGTTAACCGATAGGGTCTCGAGAAGAAATCTACGGTTAAAGGAGAATCGACTCTAGCAAAACCAACTAGTATCACACAGGAGGTATGGGGATTAGTTTTTCCAGTTGCTAGACGTCTCCCTTATATAGTTTTCAAATCAGGGTTTGCAGTCTTGGTTACCTTGGTAACAAAGCATTCAATATTCACCGTTAGATGAAAAAGCTGACTTATCCAAGCTAATATCTTTCAACCGTTAGATCGAAACTTAGCTTGTCTCACACACAAATGAAATGTATTTCATTTAGGTTTGAGTAACTGTACATAAACGTGTAGATTGGGTTGGTTCATAAATAGTTAACCAATGGTTATCCATATGAGCACTTTCATATTAACCGTATTCATCTTTCTCATAACTAGTTCAAATAACTCATAAGAACTAGTTCAAGAGTTGTTCAATTGCTTAGATCTTTATACATAGACACAATTTAAACAAAATCTGTTTGATTCACTTGAATCAATTCATGAACAATATAGCCACGGTTTGCAAAGATTGCATTCCTTATTGATTTATTGTTTAAGTTCATGAAACTACCGATTTGAGAAATATAACAAGCTTAGGTACGCGTACGGGTACGTGTACCATAGCTACCGAACTTGAGTTTGGAAACTCAGCAGAAATTCTCGTTTGAAAACTTCCGTGGGTATGCGTACGGGTACGCATACCTAGGTGACTGGTTTTCAGTTTGCAAACTTCACAAACTACAACAGAAATTTTCGGTATGAAAACTTCCGCCAGTACGCGTACCTAACCTTTCTCCTTCACCAATACCGCATGCACACATATGCACACACTTGGTTTCCGGCACATGGATTTATACACTAATGTGCGAACACACTATATATGCTATATCCATAGTTGGTTACGTAATCTCACCTCTACATTTCAATCATTGAAACATTCTTATATAATGCTATAATAGTCGTTAGAAAAAAAGAATCGACTATCGTCATCAAAGCTATTTTCAAGATTGAAGCCTCATCATAACTTTCGTCACGGGTAAAGATGAAAATGGTTAAAGCAAAATCTTACTAATACATATTTCGATAAAAAGATAAGCGAGTAAACTCGGCTCGAAATAGCAAATGTGTATGTATGAAAACTATCATACTTATACGACTTTTGTCTCAAGAGTAGGAGATAGAGTAGATAGACTTTTGAGTGACAGATGAGTTCAAGTCTCCACATACCTTTTGGTCGGATGAAGTTTCACTGGTTCCTTGAGTAGTTCTTCTTCTTCGTAAGATAATCGCCATGGAGTCTGGAGCTCAACTACACCTAACTATCATAGACCGAGACTTAGTCATAAGTAAACTAGAAATCAAGACATATAGTTTTGATCACTAACAATGACAAACATGCTTGAGATAGAAACGCATACGAGTTCGACCGAGCAATGCTCTAACAGAAGCCTTACATATATAATTTATGCGATTATTTAATATCGCGATAAATTGATAAATTTTGTCGGTCCCGACGCTGTTATTTTATAGTGGCTATACTGAACTTGATTGATGAGTTCTGCATACATGGTGAAGCTCCTGACAGGGAAAGGGTATTTGTGCACTCCTTCAGTCCCCAAGTATAATTCTCCTGAATCAATCTTTTCCTTGAATACATGCTTAAATCCATTGCATTCACTGGTAGGATGGCTGATGACAGTATTTTGGGATCTTTCATTTCTTGTTCAGTAGGTGATCATATGATAAGAGGTAACTTGATTGCACCTTGAATCCACACCTCCATAAACTCAATTACTTATTTTAAGGGGAGAGGAAAGTTTATGACTGTCTGAGCATCTCTCACTTGTTAATTTTGTTGGCGTTGATCCAAAGCTGGTGTAGCTCGGACTTGGTTTGATATTGACGGCGGTCGTTCCTGTGATGCTGGAGTTGGAGATGGTGGGGATGCACGCATAGGATGTTAAGTCTCTGAAGCGGTGGCTTTCCTCTTGTTCCTTCAAGGACATTGCTTACAAAATGTCGAAGGTTGTATTGCTTTTTGATGACGTATGCTTCAACGAGTCTCATGAGGTTCTTCAGTCTTGGTGGAACTGGTACTCTCCAACAAGGCAGGTGACGTGGTAGCTAATGGTTTGGCCGCTTCATGGAGTCCATAGAACATTTGAAAACGTGAGTAGTTTTCCAATAATTCTCGATATGCAGGAATCATGTCGTTGATGCATAACTCCAAAAGTTGTTGTTTAGTGATATTTGGATCATGACAGTCCAACGTCTGGATCCTGACACTCTTCACGCGTGATGAAACTGACTTGTTGCCCCTTTGATGATGAACGTTCAACGAACTTAATCGGTGCTTCATCATCTCCTTTGATAAGAGCTTTGGAGGTTCTAGGATCATCAGTGGATGCTGAAGCATTCTTGGTCTGCTCAGTTTGGTGTTGCTCAGAGACTTGAGAAAATTTTGAGTAACTCCAGTGATCATGTCTCCTTGATTCTCAGCAAGGATATCTCGCGTCTGTATCAGATCGGCTACGGCAGGCAGAGCTTGATTGTTTAGTAACGGTCATGAGTCCGTTATAATTTTCAGTTAGTAACGGCAATGAGAGCGTTGCTAAAATTAGTTACACCTCCTTTTGTAACGGCTGACTGGTGTTCAATCCGGTTTTGCAACATCTTGCTCCTGTTGCTGAACGTTAAATTTCATGTAGTGAAATTTCTTTGGTTTGAACTCAATTTGGACGGCCTTGCTCGTACGGTCATCCACTGGCATGAGTGACCCCTAAATGCAAGAAATAAAATCCTCCAGATTTATTATTGGTTACAGTTCATACTAACTCAGAGTTGGTTAACATATATAAATTAAATCAGTTGAAAACTGAAGAATAATATTCGACTAGGTAACTTATTTTAACTTAAGATCTTCTTGGGGCCATCGTGAGCAAAAATCCTTGGCTGTATCAAACTATCAACTAAGTGAAGTCATATTTTAAGATGGAGCTAGATCTTTCTTTCTACCATCTATCAAGGATTATCTCATGTGCGCAACAATAATAATTAAGCTTTTAGTTAATTAATATAGTCTAATTACAATAGATCCTTTTTCTAATTAATTAAATTATGTTAAATTTATCAAAACAAAACAATGCCATGCACATGCCCTTATATACTGACTTGTTAGTTATCATTTTATTAATAAATCTATAGAGATTCCCTTCATTTTAAGTTAAGCACCACGGAAAGGCTAATTCTCGCGTAATGGTCCCTGCACGTGAATGATCGAGTTCTATGAATGGATCAAAATGAAGAGATAATGTACCTGATTAGAAAACGGAAAATGGGTCATTTGGCCAAAAAAATTAAAACCATGATTCAAATGGACGAGTAAAAATTAGTATGGGTGAAATGGACAAAAAAAAATAGCAAGGATGAAACTGGATTCATCGCGGCTTAAACTTAAAAAATAGCAAGGATGAAACCGGATGCATCCTGATATAAATTAAAAATAAGAAAAAATATTTGAAAATGGATAGGATGAAACTGGTTACATCCTGGCTATTTTTATATTTTTGTCCATTTGAACAGTATCTTTTTAATTTTGTCCATTTAAACAATATCAAAATGTACAAGTCTTTTTCACCCATAAATTGTTGATTTTGGTTTTTTTAACTAATTTTGTGATTAGAAAACAGGAATTGTCGTATGAATGATACTAATTATTCTTTTGAAAAAAAAAAAATACTAATTATATCTAACGGTTGAAACAGTGAGTTTGGAGAAACCGGTAAACCATACTACGTACCATATACTGTAGTATATGGAGATTAACTAAATTAATAAATCGATACAAACTCTTGTAAATAAATCGAAGTTTGTATCGAATTAGGTTTTCCTTTCTATATAGGTGATGCGTGATGATTTCATTGATCCATCTGCGTCGATCTAGCTAGCCTCGTACCATCATGTGTGTATATATATATATGAATGCGTTTGTCTTGGATTCGTAATGTAACAACAACCGTATACATAGATATAGCCATTAGTTCTTGATCGATCTTAACAGTGTTGGTGTTGGATACATAACTCGGGAGGTGTTGGATCCATTTATCAATAAGAATAAAAAATCAGGAGTTGTTCCATCAGATTATTTACTCTGGCTTAATTGTAACCAACCTAGCTAGTAGTAACTCTCTAACCCTAAGCTTTAAAATAATATAAATGACATTGGTTGTTGTACATGGAAGTGGCAACGGAAGGCAAAGCAAAAACATCATACTCGGCATACTTACAATGTCGTCACGTGCTTTACTTCGAGGAGGCACGAGGGATTCCGCTATTCTCTCCCATGCATACCCTCACCACACTATGCTAGCTTCAAAGGTGATTACATATCTCTCTAGCTAATCTCTATTTCTCTACGTTTGTGTAGGTCTTCTCCCTATTCTTTAATCTTTAAAATATACCCTTTTCTTTAATATAAAAACAGTAAAGAAATTTAGTAAGTGAAACGGTAACTCTTTGTGGCGGTTGAATCGAGTGCCCACCAAGCAAATTTTAGATCCACCAGAGCCGGAAAGACCGACCAATGTCGGTAGTTGTGCTCGGAACCTAGCCACTGTCTGTCTTTAAGCTGAACGAGGCGTGAGTGACAATGCAGCTAACAGCATCACTAATAGAAGAAGAGGTGTCTTGGTGAGTATCGTGAGACGCAGAAGAAAATAATCTTCTCGCTGTCCCTTTCTCATACAATAATCTCCGTCTTCTTGCGTAGTTCCCGAAGACGTGAGTCGGAAAGACAAAATATCTGAGGGTTCTTTTTGACTGTCAGAAGCTTAATTAGGAAAACAGACTATTCTTTTTGGTCGTTTTCACGCTCTGTAGATATATGAAATCTAAGTATCTTGTTTTAGTACTAGTACTAAATATTTAAAAGTGTAGGATGAAATGAATCAGGATTTTCTTCTTGGAAGCTAACGCGTTGAATATCGTGAAACACAAGGAAAAGGGTTTTTTAAAGAGATTTAAGCGGGAGACATGGGTCTTGCTACCATATTGTGCTACAGTTCAGTCAACGTAGTTTCTAACTTTTTGCTACTTTGAGCTTTCATTTATCAAAGATTAGATTCAAAGCTTTAAGTTAAGAAAGAAAAAGAATATCTACATAAACTGTGTTAGTTCTGACTGGGTACGTGCGTTTGTCCTTTTAAACTGTGTCTATCAGACACACACGTCTGTGAACACTTACTGTCACCTTTCTAGTACTTGTGAATTCTTATTATAGTTTGTATGTATAGATTAATTATGTAATTATGGTAGTATAAAATATCTAGCACAAAATGTCGTTGCAATTGGATCCATTTAACCTTGTATTGCTTGTAGCTAGAGTGGATAAAACTCAAAAGACCATTAACATGCATGGGAGCCATATATATATGTGTGTGTATTTAAGCCGTGAAAGCTTGATCAACAATGGGTTTCATGGTGTTTAATCTGGACTCTGGAGCAGGCTACAAAAGTTTTTATCTTACGGTAATTTATCATTTTTAACTTTTCAACGAATGGAATTTGACTGGGTTGTGGTTTCCAATTTCCTGGTCAACTTCTCCTAATATGGGGAACGTAAAAGAACTCGTTAAATCAATTAAGCTTTTATAGTTTTCTTCTTCTTTAATTATTTTCCGTACACTGGTGCATACAAGATACAGCTAAAGAGCACACAAAGAAATTTTCCATTTGTTATTGTTGATGGATATGATTAACTGATTATCACCATGATCATCATCAAAGCGGTTCAGATTATCAACAGCGGTGAGCTACCACATCAAGCCCAAGTATGCGATCCTGATTTTCTAAAAGTAACATGTATGCCCAATTTTGAATAGGCAACTCTTTATCCCCTACTCCCTCCGTCCCACTAATAAGTGATCTAGTTATTTTTAGATTTTGTCCCACCATTAAGTGACTTCTATCACTAAACAATGAGATATTTCTAAAATTATCATTTAATTGATTATAAGAAATATAAGAAATATGCATAATTTGATAGTCATGTTTATATTCGTTACGTAGGTGTTTTAAAATGCTATTCAATGGTACGAAGTTTGCGAACATCCGTGATGTAGTTTGGGAGATAAACAATTTCAAAATTTCACTATTTATTATCCATAAGGGTATAACTGTAGAAAATGCTTAAAAATACTTTTCTCCTTACTTTCCTTAAAAATTGTGCAAACTTGAACTATGTCACTTAATAGTGGGACGGAGGGAGTATTATTTATACTGTCTTCATTTTTCTCTTAACTACGGAGTTTTTTCTTTTTTCCAAAAAAAAATAAGAAAAAAATGAAAAACTTAGAAAATGCATCGTACAGATTTTCGAGTATAAACATGACTAAGAAGAAAAGATGATTGTTTGGGCAATAAATCATATGGAAAGAAAATCATCACTTTCTTGGGCAAAAGAAAAAGAGAAAACATTACTAATTCTCGGGCAGATGAAATACAATACAAGAACAGTGCACTTTCACAACGCTAACTGTAATACATGATACTACTAATTCATATCAGCAAACAGGACCTCACTAAAACTAGTATGGCCGTCAGTACTGGATCCCATGCAAAGTTCAAGTGTTAAATCTGCTCAAAACATTAAAAATTTGGCATACAATTGTTCGATAAGTGTGATTGCATAGCTTTAACGCTCCTTCTGGTATTCACAAGGATAAACTTGTTTTTATTATGGGTCTTGTTAATCTGTATACCCATATACATGTTAAGGTTCACTAAAACAACAATTTCTTTCATTAGAAACAAGATTTTTTTATTTTATTGCATTGAAAACAGAATTATTTACATTTGAAACAAAATTTGTTGTTTTTAGTGCAAAAAAAACAAATATCTAGTAGAATATGACAAAAAAACACAATTTCCAAAGATATAAAATAATTATTTATTAAACCTTAACATGTATACATGTATATAAGTTAACAAAAACCTTTTATTATAGTCGACATATATGCCTGTTTCTGTTTTTAAAAAAATTTAAAGGGTAAAACATGGAAGAAAAAAAGCGGCTATATTTATTGTATGCTTTTTTAGTTTTCTTTTTTCTTGTAACAGCCAAACAAAGCCTATCTTTATGAAATACGGTGAGTAATTGCAAAGTTGCAGTGTTGCGGTGTATAGCATGCAATCATGCATCACCAAAGTGATGTTTACATCACAATGCACCTTCGTGGAGCTACTACGGCGTGTGGCGTATGGATATATTATGAATCGGTAACATTCATACACTAGCCAGAGTAAATTATTATTTTTAAGAAAATGATCGAGACAGAAAGGAAAAGACAAGTAGCTTTATGTAGAGATCGCTTTGTGTGATAAGGAAATGCTGGGGTTTAGGGTGTCATCTGTTGGTAAGTTCGAGCAAAAGAGAGTTCCAAGAAATCAAATGGAATGTAGCAAGAGCTAGCTAGCTAGGTTTTGATTAATTGATTTGTTTATACTCAAGACATTCAACAAGAAGTATATGTTAGATTTTACACCATGTAATCCAACTAGAGATTTGATCAAGATCTATCCAAGGAAGAGTTCAGTTGTTTATTTATAATGTATCATGTATAATTTATAAAGTAATACTTACTTTTTTCCTACTGGATACACAACATAGAAAATGAATCCAAAAGTTACAATAATATTTCTTGATAATTTTTTTAAAGCAGCATATTTCTATAAATAAGTCAAAATATTACTAAACGAGTAATTTTGAAAAAACGAAAATAATCAAAAGATCATTATCGACAAATAAATCTAACGTGTGCCTCTATGGGGCGGGTAGTAATTGTCGACATATAATGGGAGAAGTTAACATCCCGGATTTCTACAAAATAGAAAATAGATTAATAATCCATGTTCAATAAATTCCGCAATTCGCTAATATCATAGACCAAGCGAACTGTTACTTAATTCAAAAGGTCGTCGATCTCGTTGGTTTTTTCACTCACACTTGGAACCACGTCAAATGAAACCTCCTCTTTCCTAACAATTTTTCACTCCACTCAACGAATCGTGAATATGGGCCTCCCCAAATCAACCACTGTGATAGAATCACCTAGCCTTTCACCAAATCCCAGATAGTACACCACATTATCTGGATACAATTGCTTAACCAGCTCATCGGATCACTCCCACCAAAACCCTTTGCCACCAATCACGTTTCTCTGGACACTTTCGTGTTCTCCAAAATTATAGTTATTTTTGTGGAAAGCAATCAACGAGGGATTTCCGACCTTCACCATCCAAAACCGTATCCACCTTTCTGATACCAGCATGTGCCCACAATGCAATTCTGATCCGGAATCTGCTGGTCACATTCTCCTCCATTATAAAGTGGATGTGGCTGCATGGAACATATTCCTTACAAGACTCCCTACTCATTCAACCACAACTCAAAATCTTTCCAACCTTCCAAACCCTAGATCAATTTCTTACAAATATTGCAATTAAAATCCCATCACTCTGTCAATATCACCTTATGTTTCCTTTTCTGGTCCTTATGGATAACTAGGAATGATTTCATTTATCGACAAAAGAAACTAACTATAGGTAACCTAGCACGGATGGCTCTCAATCTTCAACAGGAATTCACCTGGGCACAGGATAATCTCCCTCCTGTATCACATGGAATGCTTGCTCCCGTAAAACCTGGAAATGGAAGGCGGACGTCGACAACCATCTTAATAGGCTTGGTCAAACCTAATCTAGACTGGATCAATATGAACACGAACGGAGTAGCGGGAGGACTCCTCGAAATAGCTAGAGCAGTTTCATTTGCAGGGATGTATCTGCCAATACCCTGGTAGCCATAGCATGCCGCTAGGAATCACCACTTCCCTAAGAGCATGTTTTGGTTCAAGGAATTGGATTCTTGGTAATCCAATTCCGGGGGAATGTCACCAATTCCTTGAACCAAGCAACCCGAATCAACTCCATGTAATTGAGAATTTTGATTCCTAGGAATCCAATTCCCTCCAAAATAATAGATTTCCATTGCATTGGTCTAGTAGTGCAATGGAATTGGATTCCAAGGTAAAAACAATAGTATTTGGATTACCTCAACCAAACGCTAATTTATTGGATTGGAATACAATTCCTTGGAATTCAATTCCTAGAATTGGATTACCCCATAATTGAATTCCTACCAATCCAATTCTTTGAACCAAACGAGGTGTAAGAACTTAATCTTGGGCCATGCTCATAGGGTCCAGTACAACTAAAGAATAAGCTAGTCAAAGGTTCAATTCGAAACTAATTAGGAAAACCTGCTTAGATTCCTGACTTCAGATGTCGAACCACCATGAAATGATCTCTAAAACCAAAAAAAGCATGATCCAGATCCCCCAAGGCACCATCAACCACCACTACAGGGAAGATAATCGAGTTTTGGACAGACTAGTCAATCTTGCAGCGGAAAACAGCCAATTGGAAAACCTTACAACTTTGTTTTAGACCATATAATCCCACCGAGCATCAATCAAATTGTAATAGATGACTCTTTGGGTTTCACCCACCATCGTATAATTGCCTCTTAATATTAATATTTATCTCATTCTTCAAAAACAAAACCCAGAAAAAAAGAAGATACATTTATAGAAATTTAGTCAATGCCAGTTAACGCTTGATCGAAGTACTACGTACACCCCAACCTAGATAAATGTTGTTATGTTGATGCCAAAATCTAAGTTATGAACAAAACTTAACAGCCAAACAAAGAAAACCCTCGATACATGTAATACCCCTATATTTCGGTAGTGGATAGCCGAATGGAATATAAGTAATGATTTGTCCTTTCCAAAGACCGAGGTCTTTTCAGCACAATTGGCTCCAGAGTTGGCAGAAAACTCTGCAGTTAAGCATGCTCGGGCTGGAGTAATCCAGGGATGGGTGACCATCCGGGAAGTATCTAATGGATTACCGCAGTGATGCCCGTTGAAAACCCCTTACTGCAGGATAACCGCAGTGGCTAAGTGGGGACAGTATCGGTGGAGGGACGGGTCATTGCAAATGGTATCAGAGTCGACGACGGTTTACCTGCCGAGGGTGGGAAGGTACGTTGGACGGGGTCGGTCCAGGTGCTTCTCATGAGGTGCAGGGAACGTCGGAGATCTGGGCTAGTATACATATTTCGGAGTCGAGGACGACTCCAATTTAAGGTGGTGGTATTGTAATACCCCGATATTCGGCACTGGTTGACCGAATGGAATATAAGTAATGGCTTGTCCTTTCCTATCACCGAGGCCTTTTCAACACAATTGGCTTAAGAGTTGGCAGAAAACTCTTCAGTTAAGCGTGCTCGGGCGGGAGCAATCCTGGGATGGGTGACCTTCCGGGAAGTTACTGTTGGATTACCGCAGCGATGCCCATTGAAAACCCCACACTGCCGGATGACTACAGTGGCTAAGTGGGGACAGTATCGGTGGAGGGATGGGTCATTACAAAATGGTATCAGAGTCGACGATGGTTCACCTGCCGAGGGTAGGAAGATACGTTGGACGGGGTTGTTCCAGGTGCTTCTCATGAGGGGCAGTGAACGTTGGAGATTTGGTCTTGAATATATTCCGAAGCTGAGGACGGCTCCAATTTAAGGTGGTGATATTGTAATACCCCGATATTTCGGTAGTGGATGGCCGAATGGAATATAAGTAATGATTTGTCCTTTCCAAACACCTAGGCCTTTTCAGCACAATTGGCTCCAGAGTTGGCAGAATACTCTGCAGTTAAGCGTGCTCGGGCTGGAGTAATCCATGGATGGGTGACCATCCGGAAAGTTTCCGCTGGATTACCGCAGCGATGCCCGTTGAAAACCCCACACTGCAGGATAACCGCAGTGGCTAAGTGGGGACAATATCGGTGGAGGGATGGGTCATTACAATACAAATCCTAGCTTGTTCCATAAGATATGAGTTAATTCTAGGAGTACGTATGCGGAAGATCGATTCTTTTTTTTTGTTCCCTTTATTGCCAATAATAAAAACTGAAAAAAGCTAACCGTTCTTGGTCCCTCACGTATTTTTGTCAGTATTTTCCATTTTCAACTTACATTCACACTTTTTAAAAAGTAACAATTATATGTTGCTAAATCTGTGGAGAATTCCAGCTTTCAACAACTGCTTTCTAGTAGCCGATGTGTGGCGACAAGGAGGAGCCGATGACGACCTCCCTTCCTTGACATCAGTAACGCAAACGTCTGTCTCAAATGCACTTGCTTTCAACTTGTGTAATATTATACAATCCGTCTAATTTTGTCTGGATGGTCTCATCAATCTTTTTTACAGTATCTTATTAATTTTTGATTTTAGGACGTACACATATAAGAGGAGTAACTCAACGAAGACAATGCTATTACCCAAAGTGGACGCTCTACAATCACGAAGACAGTTCCCTATTAAATTTCTTACTCTAATGAAACTGAACATTATTTTTGATGCATGATCAATCAGGAAAACCAAATATTATTGGGTTCTGTGAAAACAGTTTATATGAGTATCGGATTTTCATTTTAAATGTTTATTGATAGGTGTTATAAAACACCTAATTTTATATCTAGTATTTATGCTTTCTTTGCGATTATCCTTGTGAATTGCATCTCTTATGTTTAGTTTTGAGTTATTAGGTGCAATGGAGTCCTTGGGAGCAAAAGAAGGAGAAAAGCGTCCATTTAGAGCGAGAAAGGAAAAAAGGTCAATTCACACGTGATATTTGGAGCGGGCTAAGGTGCACGAGAAGGATGTGAAGAATGAACTGTCAATTCTTTGAAGGTGACAGTTGAGCAGAGAAAGGAATTAGCTTGCCAGTTCTGCGAAACTGACAAGTCATATATGAGTTTGGTGGCCATGTTAACTTGCTGGGTGCCTATAGCAGTTTTGGCCATTACACAAGCCCTAGAATTCAGTGAGAAATCAATTTCTCATTATTTCTTCTTTTTCCACCTGAAAATCGAGAGAGGAGTGGCTGTTGTTGGTTGTGATAATAAAATCAGTGGGGATCGACTAGGATCAATGGAAGAATTCGTGAAGGTTCATATGAAGAAATTAGAGATTCGAGAATGGGTCTGTGATGGTATCTGGGTTCTTATTTACAGTTAGGGTTTCGATTTTAAGAGAAGAACCAGCAGAATTCAGATCGAGGATGAATCCTGGAGTGATTTAGAAATTGAATCTGGTGATGTTGGTGGAAGAATTCGAGGCTGAACTGAGAAGAAATCAGGGTTTGGTCGATTGTGTTACAGGGTGATGGCTAGAGCAAGGATGTTTACGAATTGATGAATCTGGTGATGTTTTGAAGAAATTGTCAAGAATCAGAGATGGGTTTGTATGCTATGTTCAGGTTAGTTGAGAAGTGAACTTGGCAGTGAGATACAATTGCTCATGGTGGTGAAGCTGTGTGTTGTTCTTGAATGGGTTTGAATATGAGTTTCGAGAAGACATGGGTTTTTTGTGATTGTAAAGAGATTCAGATGGTGCTAGTGGGTGTGAATTCAGGGAACGAACGGGACTGAACTTGGATGGCTCAATGTAGTGATGTTGATTGCAGGTTTGATGCTTTGCAGTTTTAAATGGAGAAGAAATTGGTGCTTGCTGGTGCTTGTTGAGCCTTCATGTGTATTGATTTAAGTGACAGTGAATGGATTGAACTAGTCCTGCAATTGAATGAGAATTGGAGCTATTATACTACTGTTATGGACAGTGAAGATGGAGATAGGCAGTTCAGGTGTTGACAGTGATGATAATGCAGGGTGGTGCTGTGACAATGAGTACTTCAGTTCTAAATGAGAATCGTTGAATGGTCTGAAGCTAGCCAGGGAAGAGCTGCAATTGATGGGATTTGTGGTTGATGTAATGTTGAAATGATATGTTGTTGCTCTAATTGGTTATGTCAAGGCAATGGAGCAGACAAGGATTAAGCAGTTGGAATGAATGTGTTGCAGGTGTTGGTATTGAGAATATTGTGTTGCAGAGTGATGCAGTTGTTAGCTAAATGGAGGCATTGCAGTTGCAGAAATTGGTGTTGCAATGAACAAGAAGATAGCAGTGATATGCATTGCATCTGGTGAAGCAAGGCAATTGATGCTAAGGGAGCCTAAGATGTTGAAGTATGGGAAGTGTAATGCTGTGTGGTGGTAATGATAGTCTCAACTGATGGTGATTGTATGAGCAGTGAATGATGGTCTGAGATGCATTTGCAGGTACAACTGAGGTGGAATGGCTTACTTCTTAGATGTATGTTTTAGGGATGAAAAGAAGTTGTTGGTGGTACAGAACTGAAGCTGCAAAGTGGTTGAAATTGGAGCTTTGATGATATATGAGAAGGTCTGGTGGTGTTAGCTCAAGCTTGAGTGCTGAATAGAGATGGTGTAGGTTGGCCTGAGTTGCAATGGGTTTGAGCAGCTGATGATCTTGACTAAGTGCAGCTGTAGTTTCAAGAAGCTACAGATGCAGGGCAATGGAAATGAAGCTAAGTGGAGGCTATTTCATCTGAAGTGAAACTCAAATGGAGTTGTGCTGGTAGCTGATTGGCAGTTGAGGTTGAAGCTGTTGTTGGAGATTGAACTGATGAGGTTTCAGAATCAAGAATGGAGTTGATGCTGCACCGCTGTTGAACCAGTGAGGGACTATAATCTAGGGTCACTTTGTTGGTGGTGAAGATGCAGTGTTGGTGGATAGAAGCACAGCTAGAGAAGAATTGTTGGTGGTCTGGGGTTGCAGGCATTGTTGTTGTGTTTGAAGCAAGCAGTAATGCTGGTGTTGCTGACAAAGGAAATTAGAGCAGAATGGGTTTGTGTAGCTGCTATTGAAGCAACAGAAGAGAAGAAATGTGGTCATGGCTGGCAGTGATGCACGATCATGGTGCAATAGCAAGCTCAAGACAGTGCAATGGCCTTGGCCAATACCAACTCAGCCAACTCAGATGAGTTAGCTGATAAGACTCTGACTCAGAGCTGACATACATGACTAGACCACCTGACTCACTTCAAATCGGTCTGATTTCTGAGTTGACCCGAGTTGACTCAGTGACTCTGACCGATTTGACCCGTTTGACCGGTGACCAAGCGGACTTTGCCGATCACCTGAGATGTTTTCGACCACTTTTCCGGCCGATTTCCGACCAATTTCCAGCGAAATTTTTTTGACATATTTTCTACATGGGTTCTTCACACACACGGGCTTTGTGGACTTCTTGGTGATGGGTTTTTGAAGACTAGACCTAAGAAGAGCTACAAAAAGGAAAGTTTTCTACTTTCTTTGGATCACGTATTATTCTTGGAGCTTTGGGGAGATAGCCGCGACTAGGGTTTGCTTTCGTTTATTTTTCATCTTCTTCAATTTATTTTTGATTATGATTATGATGAGCTCAAAAGCTATGAGTAGCTAAACACATATTATTGGTTATGGGATAAAGTTGATTTCCAACATGTTATTTGATTCAATGAATTAGTTTTGTCTCAATAATCTATTGTTTATGATTCATTATTGATATTGTCATATGATTTGTTTGTTTGTTTGGTTGAGTCTGGAATCAATCCGATTTACATTCATCTCTATTGCTAGATTAGGGTTATTATACGAAAAAGTGATAATTCCTGATTACAAGTAGCATAAATGTGAGTAGTGCTTGTAGTGATATATCCTACTAGTCACATATGAATCATAACCTTTGTTAAAACGAATTAGTGCTTTTACACGTTTGTTTGCATTGATTAGTCTTATTTCATAGAACTTATTGCTCTTGGATAGTTAAACTTAATTGTGCTTTTACACTTTAGGTTGCTTTCTAGGTAGATTTCACAATAGCATCTTTTAATGTTGTTTGTGATAAAATCGGGAAATTAACGGGATATACTTGCGATCAAGGTATCCTAGGACTTTTAGTAAATGAGAGATTAAAATATCAATTCTAGTCATTGATGAAAATACATGTTTGTGAATTATACTATCCCGTGACCAATATCTTCTCCTTATTGATTATTCAAATTATTTTATTGCTTTCAGTTACTTTTATTGCTTTGCTAAAACAAAATCCCCCCTTGGTTACTAAGAAACTGAAATTTTATAACAACAAAAGCCTCTTTGTGAGAACGAACTCTTTCTTACCACATACTATATTTATATTTAGTAGATTGAGAAAGTGAAATTATATTTGTTCGGCTGACAACCGATTAAATTTTGGCGCCGCTGCCGGGGAGGCATACAGCTTGTTATTAAGTTTTTAGTTTCTTATCATCATTTATGCTTTCATATTTGCTTTTTGTTTTCTTGTCTTGTTTTTCACTTGTTTGCGAGAATTTTTTTCAGGTACCTAATCCCTGGCTTCTAAAGATTGGAACTATCCAAGGTGCGGGATAGCTACTCGAAGAGGAACAATACTCCAACCAAGTCAAGACACGATGGAAGAACAAGAGTTAGAAGTGGAAGAAGAATTACAACTAGAAGAAGAACAAGAGGTTCCATTTGTAGAAGAACCACTAGTTGAAGAAGAAGAAGAAGAAGAAGAAGCAATGGGTGATGCAAATCGTACACTCAAGGACTTGGCTTCTCATAGGGTTGATGCACAACGGTGGTGTATTGAGACAAACTCAACCTTCGAGATCAAGCCGGGGTTGATTAGAGAGTACCGAAGTTTCATGGCATGGCGAATGAAGATCCAAACAAGCATCTCATGGATTTCCACAACGTTATCATGGCTATGCTTCCACCGGAGACTAATGCGGATGGAGCAATGTTGAAAGCTTTTCCGTTTTCTTTGGCGGACAATGCTAAGGAGTGGTTGTATTATTTATCATCCGGAAGTGTCACTACATGGAACGGGTTGAAGAAACTCTTTCTAGAGAGGTATTTTCCTGCATCAAATGCTACTCAAATTCGCAAAGACATTTGTGGGATAAAGCAACACGTAGGAGAATCTTTGTATGAATGTTGGGAGTGATACAAGAGATTGGTGGCAAGCTGTCCACACCACCAATTCAGTGACGCTATGATAATACAATACTTCTACGAAGGTCTCCAACCAAGTGATTGATATCTTCTTGATGCAGCGGGTGGTGGAGATCTAGTGAACAAGACGGTGGCCCAAGCTACCGATTTGATTTAAAGCATGGCTGCGAACTCGCAACAATTCTACACAAGAGGTGAACCAATGTTTAGGCGAGTGCATGAAGTTACGGAGTCATCATCACACTGTGATCAAAGGATGGATAACATGGAGCAAGTGATGCAAAAGATGGCTGCGATTATTTTACCTTCATATGGTGAAAAGTTGGAGCAAGCTAGTGCGGTCTTTCCAAATCAACAAAGATGGTATGATCCCTACTCCAACACTTACAATCCGGGATGGAGAGATCACCCAAACTTTATCTATGCAAACAAGCAAGGCGCGGTTCAACAACCTACTTTCAACCGTCCGGGTGGATTTCAACCACAACAACAACAATTCCAGCCGCAACATCAACAATTTCAGCAACCACAACAATCGATGCAAAATCAGGGTTTCGATATCGATGCAAAGCTTCAAACTTTTATGCAAGGCATTTCTACCATGTTTAAGGAAAGTCAACAAGAAACTAAGAATGCTATCAAGGAGTTGCAGACACAAATGGGATCCATGGCGGTTGATATAAACAAGTTGAAGGAACAAAATAGTGGGAAACTCCCTTCTCAACCTATCAACCCAAAAGAGGGTGTCAATGCTATTACGTTGAGAAGTGGTACACAACTTGTGTAACCCGAAGTTACCGATTCGGGCAAGGTGGAAACACCAAAGGAGCCGGTTTTGGAGGAAAAGAGGGATGAAATTCCCTAAACACCCGAGGTACCTATTCCTAACTCTAAAACTCCGGTTTCTACTTATGTTCCTCCTTTACCTTTCCCTCGCAGATTTGCAAGTTCCAAGACAGAGGAACTAGAAAAGGAGATTTTAGACGTTCTAAAGAAGATTCATGTGAACATACCACTCATTGATGCTATCAAGCAAGTTCCCAAGTATGCGAAAGTGTTGAAGGACTTGTGTACCAATAAGCGAAGGCTCAAAGATAACGAAGTGCTAAGTGTGGGGGAGAATGCTTCGGCAATCTTACAACACAAACTCCTACTGAAATGTAAGGATCCCGGTAGCTTTGACATTCCAGTCACAATTGGTAACACTACTTTTAACAAAGCTATGTTGGATTTAAATGCATCCGTAAATGTTATGCCTGCATCTATGTACAATTCACTTGAGTTAGGTCCTCTTAAAAAGGCTAGAATTGTATTGCAATTAGCCGATCGTTCTAATGGCTACCCAATGGGTATTGTTGAGGATGTCCTTGTTCAGGTTAATCAATTAGTATTTCCAGCTGACTTTTGCGTGTTAGAGATGAATGAAGGTTCACCGGACTCGTCTCTTCCATTGCTACTTGGGAGTCCCTTCATGAAAACGGCGAAAACCATTATTGATGTGGACAATGGAACACTAAATATGGAGTTTGATGGAGAAACAATACGTTTCAACATTTTCGAGGGGATGAGATATCCTAGCAATGTCCACTCTTGTTTCTCCATTGATGTTATGGATACATTGGCACAACAAGTGTTTGAATTGAATGGTGATGATGCTTTGGAAACCGTTTTAACTACATCCATGGATAATGGTGTAGAGTGTGGTAATGAAGTCAAGGAAGCCCTTAGTGATCTTAATTCACTACAAGGATGCCCGGAAACTCATAATATCTCTTTTATTTCTTTACCATGCAGTGATGCAAAGCTTGTACCTTACATTGTTAAATCTCCAAAGTTAGAATTGAAACCTCTTCCCGATCACCTAAAGTACTTGTACTTGGGTGACAAGGAAGATTTACCTGTGATTGTTTCTAACAAGCTTAGTGAATTACAGGAGCAAAAACTTCTAAGGGTGCTAAGGAAGTACAATACGGCCATAGGATGGACAATTGCTGATATCAAGGGTATAAGCCCTGTCGTATGTATGCACAAAATCCTCTTGGAGGACGATGCAAAGCTTACAAGGGATGCGCAACGTCGTTTGAACCCTCCCATGATGGAAGTTGTGAAAAAGGAGATACTAAATATTTTGGACGTGGGTGTTATCTACCCCATATCCGATAGCAAGTGGGTGAGCCTGGTACAAGTAGTACCAAAAAAATTAAGTGTGACGGTGGTGGAGAATGATAAGAACGAACTTGTCCCAACTTGTGTGCAAACCGGCTGGAGAGTTTGTATTGATTACAGGAAATTGAATGCCACCACTAGGAAGGATCATTTTCCATTGCCTTTTATTGATCAAATGCTTGAACGTTTAGCTGGACATTCTTATTATTGCTTCCTTGATGGTTATTCAGGTTACAATCAGATCATGATAGCACCAGAGGATCAAGAGAAAACCACTTTCACTTGTCCATTTGGTACTTTTGCTTATAAAAGGATGCCTTTTGGCTTGTGCAATGCTCCAGCTACCTTTCAAAGGTGTATGGTAAGTATCTTCTCAGAATATGTTGAAAACATAGTCGAAGTGTTTATGGATGACTTTAGTGTCTTTGGTGATTCATTTGACCTTTGCTTGCACAACTTGTCACTAATCCTTGAACGATGTGTCGAAACAAATCTTGTGCTAAATTGGGAGAAGTGCCATTTCATGGTAACACATGGCATAGTTTTAGGCCATATAATATCTTCTAAAGGCTTGGAAGTCGATAAATCTAAAATATACCTTATTCGTGTTTTAACCCCTCCCACTAAGGTGAGGGAGATACACTCTTTTCTTGGTCATGCAGGTTTTTATCGTATATTTATCAAGGATTTTTCTAAGATAGCATCACCACTTTGCAACTTATTGCAAAAAGATGTGGTTTTTAACCTTGATGAAAAGTGTATGGCGGCATTCAATCGTTTGAAATAACTTTTGATTTCAGCTCCTATCATTAAACCACCGGATTGGAGCAAGCCTTTTGAGCTCATGTGTGATACAAGTGACTATGCGGTTGGTGTGGTGCTTGGGCAACGTGTGGGGAAGATACCTCATGCTATTTATTATGCTTCTAGAACGTTAAATGAGTCCCAACAAAACTACACAACCACTGAAAAAGAGTTATTAGCTATTGTTTTTGCTTTGGAAAAGTTTCGCTCTTATCTAATTGGTACGAAAGTTGTTGTCTTTTCTGATCATGCAGCACTTAGGTACTTGCTAATGAAGAAAGAAGAGAAACTGAGGCCTATACGATGGATCTTACTCTTGCAAGAGTTTGATATTGAAATCAAGGACAAGAAAGGAATTGAGAACACCGTTGCGGATCATTTGAGCCGTCTTGTTGTGGACAAGGAAGCTATCCCACTGCGTGAAAGTTTCCCAGATGAGCAACTATTCTCAATTGCCTTTGAAGAACCATGGTATGCTGACATTCTGAATTACTTGGTGTCTAAACAAATCCCAAAGAACTTGTCTCGTGATGAGAGGGACAAACTTAAGAGGTTAGGGAACCAATACATATGGGATGATCCATACTTATGGAAACAAGGTAGCGACCAAGTATTACGAAGGTGCATTCCCGATTCTGAATTTAATTCTATCTTGACTTTTTGTCACTCCTATGCTTGTGGAGGACATTTTGGGAGTAAGAGAACCGCTTAAAAGGTACTTGAAAGCGGTTTATATTGGCCAACCTTGTTTAAAGATGCATATACATTTTGTACAACTTGTGATAGGTGCCAAAGAACAGGCAATCTAGGTGCCCGAAATCAAATGCCACAAACTTTTATTCAATTTATTGAAGTTTTTGATGTATGGGGTATTGATTTTATGGGTCATTTTGTCAACTCTCATGGGAATTTTTATATCTTACTTGTTGTTGATTATGTCTCGAAATGGGTGGAAGCTAAGGTCACACCGACTAATGATTCTAAAGTGGTTTCAGATTTTGTGCAAGCTAATATCTTTGCAAGGTTTGGAATTCCAAGAGCCATAATTAGCGATGGGGGTTCTCACTTCAAAAACAAGATTTTACAAACCTTGTTGAAGAAGTACAATGTGTCGCACAAGATTGCAACACGTTATCATCCCAAAAAAAAAATGGACAAGCCGAGGTGTCCAACCGTGAGGTGAAATCCATTCTTGAGAAGACGGTGAACCCAACAAGGAAAGATTGGAGCATGCGACTTAATGATGCTTTATGGGATTATAGAACCGCATACAAGACGCCTATCGGGATGTCTCCCTTTAGGCTTGTGTATGGTAAACCTTGTCATTTACCCGTTGAAATTGAGCATAAGGCATTTTGGGATATTAAGCAATGCAATATGGAGATGGATGGGGCTGGAAAGAAAAGGAAGTTGCAACTCCAAGAGCTAGAGGATCTCCGCAATGATGCATTTAAAAGCTCGCGCATTTATAAGGAAAAGACGAAAGCATTTCATGATAACATGATTTATAGGAAACAATTTTGCATTGTGAAGAAAGTGCTTTTGTTTAATTCTCACTTGCATTTATTTCCGGGTAAATTAAGGTCACGATGGATCGGACCTTTCATTGTTACTAATGTGTTTTCTCATGGTGCAGTGGAAATTCGTAGCATAGCTACAGTCAAGGAACTTAAAGTTAATGGGAATCGGTTGAAACCATATTATGAGAATTTCACTTTCGAAGTGGTGGAAGGAGCTAATTTTGTGGATGCACTCCCTCTGGAGGAGGCATAGAAAACAAGGAGATAGTCGGGCTGACGACTTTAAACCAAGCGCTAAATGGGAGGCAACCCATAGAATGAGTATTTCTTGTCTTATTTTTATTTTCTTGTCTTGTTTTTAGTTTTTCTCGTCTTGTCTTGCATTTACTTTTTCTGATTTCTTGTCACATTATCATGTTAGAATTTCCCACCTTGACTTACTTTAGATGAATCAATTTACATTGAGGACAATGTAAAGTTTAAGTGTGGGGGAGTGGTTAAGCATTTGCATTGTAAAATTTTCAAATTTTTCGATTTTTGTGTAAAATAGTGAATAAGAAAACTCCAACTTGTGGTTAGTTTAGAGTCACATAGTATACATGTCGCTAAGATTACATCGAGATTCTCATAAGAGTGGCTGAACTTAGAGATGACAGAGAACATGATCGGGTTTCTTACTTGTATGAGAGTTAAAGTTGGATTTAACCATCCCAGTGGCAAATGAGGTGCAGACTGAATTCGGTATTAGATTTGTGATCCCCTATAGTGGAGACTACCCATGTTACATCATGAGAGGCACCGACCTTCATTCTTTGTACCTGTCTAAATATGTGCTTTTAGAGTGTGTGTCACCGTACGTAAACTCCGGGTAGAATGGTGAGCTACCCAACCTCCCACCAATAGAAGCACTATTTTGATCTCTTGAGTGTTTTTATCAATCATGAATGGTGACATCGAATTGCTAACTTACATACCACTTGTAATCTTGTTCGCAGTTAGCACCATCCACTTTATCTCTCTACACCAACAGGTCCATAGAAACACCATCATCATCAACAAGAGGAGCATCACAAATTCGAAGGAAAGTTGAAGACGTTTAAGGTTTACAAGCAAAGTACAGAAAGAGCAGATTTCAGATTAAGTATAGCAACAAGACAAGGAGCAGAATTTTTACAAGTTGAAGACTATTGTACAAGATGAAGATTATCAAGATGAGAATTCAAGAAGTTTATGATATCGAGACATACAAGTTGTGAAGAATCGAGCGGTAAAGTACTTACACCATGGCCTTTGTACTTGCATTTTTATTTTATCTTTATTTTGTATTTGTATTATTTTCTCTTGTCTAAAAAAAAAAAAAAGACAAGAGAAAATTTTTGTTAGGCTCATCATTAGTTTTCGTATTTTTGTTTATTTTTATTTTGTATTTACTTTATATTGCATTAAAAAAAATAAAAAAAAATCATTGCATCATTTTTGGTTTGTTTAGTTCGTTTTTGGTTTTGTATTCATTCAATAAAGCCAATGGAAGAAGAAATATCCGTAATGAAGTTTCAAGCAACACGGAATTAGAGGAAAGAATCACATTGTCAAGATTCTACGAAGTTCAAGAGTTATCATCACTAGTAAAAGACCGAAGACGAAGATGAAGACGCCGATTGAAGACCGAAGACGTCTCTATGGATGCTGTGAGAGTGGTGCTAACTGCACGTCGAACGGATAACGAGGTAAGTAAGCATATTCCCACCTTCGTTAAGTGGTTGATTTCCTTTCTTAGAGAACGTCAGAAAAATGGGTTTTCAAAACAATAAAAGATGTGGGTTTTCAAAACGATTCGGAGGGTTTTTGCCTTCCTACCATTCAACGTGTCGCAGGATTCTCTCTTCACTCCTACCTGACACATGTGTGACCCATAAAGATCTATTTATTATTGAGAGAAACTTCATAAAACCCTTTCTTGTGAGGCAGAGTCGAGACTTTTGATCACTCTGAATCCGAATTTCTTTCGAGAAGGGATGGTTATTTGTCTCTCAACTTTTAAAGATGAGATTGTGTTCATTTATATGTCTAACTTCTTATGACTAGTATGAAGAATCTCTATGTCTTCTTAGCGCGTTGGATGATATCTTTACGGAGAACTAGTAAGTTGGAAAAGCAAGTTTTGTGGGTATATCTCTAGTAAACCCTCATGACATGGAGTTGTATGTATCCTTTAGAATAAGTTTCGTTTGATTTGCTCGAGGACTAGCAAAGTCTAAGTGTGGGGTAATTTGATAGGTGTTATAAAACACCTAATTTTATATCTAGTATTTATGCTTTCTTTGTGATTATCCTTGTGAATTGCATCTCTTATGTTTAGTTTTGAGTTATTAGGTGCAATGGAGTCCCTGGGAGCAAAAGAAGGAGAAAAGCGTCCATTTAGAGCGAGAAAGGCAAAAAGGTCAATTCACACACGATGTTTGGAGCGGGCTAAGGTGCACGAGAAAGATGTGAAGAATGAACTGTCAATTCTTCGAAGGTGACAGTTGAGCAGAGAAAGGAATTAGCTTGCCAGTTCTGCGAAACTGACAAGTCAAATATGAGTTTGGTGGCCATGTTAACTTGCTGGGTGCCTATAGCAGTTTTGGCCATTACACAAGCCCTAGAATTCAGTAGAAATCAATTTCTCATTATTTCTTTTTTTTCGACCTGAAAATCGAGAGAGGAGTGGCTGATGTTGGTGGTGATAATAAAATCAGTGGGGATCGACTAGGATCAATGGAAGAATTCGTGAAAGTTCATATGAAGAAATTAGAGATTCGAGAATGGGTTTGTGATGGTATATGGGTTCTTATTTACAGTTAGGGTTTCGATTTAAATAGAAGAACCGGAAGAATTCAGATCGAGGATGAATCCTGGAGTGATTTAGAAATTGAATCTGGTGATGTTGGTGGAAGAATTCGAGGCTGAACTGAGAAGAAATTAGGGTTTGGTCGATTGTGTTACAGGGTGATGGCTAGAGAAAAGATGTTTACAAATTGATGAATCTGGTGATGTTTTGAAGAAATTGTCAAGAATCAGAGATGGGTTTGTATGCTATGTTCAGGTTAGTTGAGAAGTGAACTTGGCAGTGAGATACAATTGCTCATGGTGGTGAAGTTGTGTGTTGTTCTTGAATAGGTTTGAATCTGAGTTGCGAGAAGACATGGGTTGTTTTTTATTGTGAAGAGATTCAAATGGTGCTAGTGGGTGTGAATTCAGGGAACGAACGGGACTGAACTTGGATGGATCAATGTAGTGATGTTGATTGCAGGTTTGATGCTATGCAGTTTCAAATGGAGAAGAAATTGGTGCTTGCTGGTGCTTGTTGAGTCTTCATGTGTATTGATTTAAGTGACAGTGAATGGATTGAACTAATCCTGCAATTGAATGAGAATTGGTGATGTTATACTACTGCAATGAACAGTGAAGATGGAGACAGGCAGTTCAGGTGTTGACAGTGATGATAATGCAGGGTGGTGCTGTGATAATGAGTACTACAGTTCTAAATGAGAATGGTTGAATGGTCTGAAGCTAGCCAGGGAAGAGCTGCAATTGATGGGATTTGTGGTTGCTGTAATGTTGAAATGATGTGATGTTGCTCTAATTGGTTCTGTCAAGGCAATGGAGCAGTCAAGGATTAAGCAGTTGGAATGAATATGTTGCAGGTGTTGGTATTGAGAAGATTCTGTTGCAGAGTGATGCAGTTGTTAGCTAAATGGAGGCATTGCAGTTGCAGAAATTGGTGCTGCAATGAACAAGAAGATGGCAGTGATATGCATTGCAGCTGGTGAAGCAAGGCAGTTGATGCTAAGGGAGCCTGAGATGTTGAAGTGTGGGAAGTGTAATTCTGTGTGGTGGTAATGATAGTCTCAACTGATGGTGATTGTATGAGCAGTGAATGATGGCCTGAGATGCATTTGCAGGTACAGCTGAGGTGGAACGGCTTACTTCTTAGATGTATGTTTTAGGGATGAAAAGCAGTTGTTGGTGGTACAGAACTGAAGCTGCAAAGTGGTTGAAATTGGAGCTGTGATGATATATGAGAAGGTCTGGTGGTGTTAGCTCAAGCTTGAGTGCTGAATAGAGATGGTGTAGGTTGGCCTGAGTTGCAATGGGTTTGAGCAGCTGATGGTCTTGACTAAGTGCAGCTGTAGTTGCAAGAAGCTACAGATGCAGTGGAATGGCAATGAAGCTAAGTGGAGGCTATTGCAGCTGAAGTGAAACTCAAATGGAGTTGTGCTGGTAGCTGATTGGCAGTTGAGGTTGAAGCTGCAGTTGGAGATTGAATTGATGAGGTTTCAGAAGCAAGAATGGAGTTGATGTTGCGCCGTTGTTGAAACAGTGAGGGACTATAATCTAGGGTCACTTTGTTGGTGGTGAAGATGCAGTGTTGGTGGAAAGGAGCACATCGAGAGAAGAATTGTTGGTGGTCTGGGGTTGCAGGCATTGTTGTTGTGTTTGAAGCAAGCAGTAATGCTGGTGTTGCTGACAAAGGAAATTAGAGCAGAATGGGTTTGTGTAGTGATAGACGCATTTATGTGTCTAATATAGCTCATTTGTATATATTGTTAGTACTCGATATTGTACTTATTTGGTTATTTTATGTCTTTGTAGGTGTTTTTGGAGAAATAAGCTTTTGCGGCGAAATTGGCTAAAAAGTGGTTTTTGCGCTCGTGGGAGAAAATTACTATACGGACTCTCACTTTGGATAAGGGGTAACCTAATTACTAAGGGGCACCCCATTTCAGGGCATGTACTAAAGGGACACCGGAACTGGATAGGGGGAGGTCATCTTCAAAGTTTCAAAACTGGATTTTGGCGGGAAAAAAGGCAGCAGCGTCAACAGTTTTGGATCAATGATTTGAGCGACCTAGGAGGCGATTAAATGGGCAAATTTGGTACCCACGGACTCTACAAGACATAAGGGACCTGTTAGAAGCGATTAGACCCATCTAATTGGGCTGGATAAGTCATAAAATCCACACAAAGTCAAGACAGTGCACACGGTTTCTGTTTAGGGTTTGAGATTAGTTTGAGAGATTTATGGGATATCTTGCGTGGGATATACATCAAAACAGTTGGGTAAAAGTCCTAGAAGATATTTGAGACGAGAGAATAGCTAGAAACAGCCTGTAACGCAACAAGAAGAAGATTATTCTTCAAACAACCCGTAAAGAATAATGGAGATTTCCAAGGGGTTTGATCGAGTTTCAAGGGGATTTAAAGCCTATAAATAGTTGGTTTTATGTGAGAGAAGGGGGATGAAGAGTTTGGGGTCGAGCCAGAGCCAGGAGGAGCGAAGAAGAAGGAAAAACAGCAATGTTCACCTGCTGCTGCTGCTGCCATTAAAAAGCTTCAAGAACACGAAGAACAGACTCTCCAGGGCAGACTTATTTTCAGCAGCGTCAACAGCATCAGCGAAGTGTCGCAGTTAGCTGCAGTTATCTTCTATCGTTTCTGTTGGACGTGTTTTGTGAGTCTCAGAACCACTATTTTATAACTTTTGACTCTTTTAATCACACTTTGAACTTTGAATTAATATTTTGAGTGTGTGATTGATATGAATAGCTAAACCCCAATACTGGGATGATGGAGGAAGCCATATTTTACACATATAAAAATTATATTTAATTCTTTTATGACTTCTTGCATTTTTATTAAATGTTTTATGATTTTTTCTTAATTGATTGTCATTTCTTTTGATGGTTTATGCTTGGTCTTAGTACTTTTGATATGCCATGCTTTAGATTTACAGTTAATCTTCTAAAAATCTACCTTGGCAAGAATTAGAGTCCCTATTTTTATGTGAGCTATAATTGTTTTGGAAATAAATATATTAATTATATGAATGATTATGGTGGAATCCTGAGTCCTAGTGTCTCTTGATCCTGTGACAATTTTGTATATATTTTTGCTTTAAAAATCTTTTCAAGTCCGAGCATCGAATCCTTATTTACCGCAATCGAATTACTACAACATGTAGCTGCTATTGAAGCAACAGAAGAGAAGAAATGTGGTCATGGCTAGCAGTGATGCACGATCATGGTGCAATAGCAAGCTCAAGCCAGTGCAGTGGCCTTGGCCAATACCAACTCAGCCAACTCAGATGAGTTAGCTGATAAGACTCTGACTCAGAGCTGACATACATGACTAGACCACCTGACTCACTTCAAATCGGTCTGACTTCTGAGTTGACCCGAGTTGACTCAGTGACTCTGACTGATTTGACCCGTTTGACCGGTGACCGGGCGGACTTTGCCGGTCACTTGAGATGTTTTCCGACCACTTTTTCGGCCGATTTCCGACGACATTTTTTTGACATATTTCCTACATGGGTTCTTCACACACACGGGCTTGGTGGACTTCTTGGTGATGGGCTTTTGAAGACTTGACCTAAGAAGAGCTACAAAAAGGAAAGTTTTCTACTTTCTTTGGATCACGTATTATTCTTGGAGCTTTGGGGAGATAGCCGCGACTAGGGTTTGCTTTCGTTTATTTTTCATCTTCTTCAATTTATTTTTGATTATGATGAACTCAAAAGCTATGAGTAGCTAAACACATATTATTGGTTATGGGATAAAGTTGATTTCCAACATGTTATTTTGATTTAATGAATTAGTTTTGTCTCAATACTCTATTGTTTATGATTCATTATTAATATTGTCATATGATTTGATTGTTTGTTTGGTTGAGTCCGGAATCAATCCGATTTATATTCATCTCTATTGCTAGATTAGGGTTATTATACGAAAAAGTGATAATTCCTGATTACAAGTAGCATAAATGTGAGTAGTGCTTGTAGTGATATATCCTACTAGTCACATATGAATCATAACCTTTGTTAAAACGAATTAGTGCTTTTACACGTTTGTTTGCATTGATTAGTCTTATTTCATAGAACTTATTGCTCTTGGATAGTTAAACTTAATTTTGCTTTTACACTTTAGGTTGTTTTCTAGGTAGATTTCACAATAGCATCTTTTAATGTTGTTTGTGATAAAATCGGGAAATTAACGGGATATACTTGCGATCAAGGTATCCTAGGACTTTTAGTAAATGAGATATTAAAATATCAATTCTAGTCATTGATGAAAATACATGTTTGTGAATGATACTATCCCGTGACCAATATCTTCTCCTTATTGATTATTCAAATTATTTTATTGCTTTCAATTACTTTTGTTGCTTTGCTAAAACAAAATCCCCCCTTGGTTATTAAGAAATTGAAATTTTATAACAACAAAAGCCTCTCTGTGGGAACGAACTCTTTCTTACCACATACTATATTTATATTTAGTAGATTGAGAAAGTGAAATTATATTTGCTCGGCTGGCAACCGATCATTTTGAACTATGAGACAGATGAATAACTGTGTAAATGTGCAATCAATTCTCAATAGTAGTAGAAGACTTGACGTAATCTTTCATCTCGAAAGACAGTGCATGCAGCCTATTCTCTTAAGGTATCTGATTATTTAAGATTGTAATAATTTAGAGGTTTAATGAGATTTTTGTTAAAGGAATGGGTTGGGATTATTTAAAAATCGATGGGTTCCAAAATATTAGCATGCCTTTCTTCCTTTAGTAGTTACTGCTTACTAGCACCAATGTTATTCCTTTCTATTATTAAGTCCACGTTGAATATAGTTTATTATGAATTCCTAGTTTCTAATGACTAATGTATATGAATTAATGATGTAGATAATTAACGAACTTCCCTATGCATAGTGCATATGTTAACATCATGTACATCAATAACACAGTTTCCCGAAAACATAAGGTAACATGGCGGAATAAGGCTCCACTGGTAGGATGTGTTATACTATATTGCAAAACCTCAATGGCTAAACTCTTGGAAATGTGAAAATCGAAGCTACACTACAACTCTACGGTTTCTTATATATCTTTTGGCCAAGAAAAAAGTGTATGTACATCTTGCAAGTGCTTAAATTAGGCGTAGGAATTCATAGCCATCCATGCCCATGCAGTAACTATATTTTTGCATGCCCTTTATCTTTTTCTTTTTTGAAGCATGCATGTCCCTAGCCTAGCATATACAGTGTCAGGAAGTCTTCCCCAATATCTTAAAAGTTTTCATTAAATCATATTATTTCATGGTTGATATATTTATTTCAGAAAATTTATACTTGTCGGACGATATATAAGTCATTTTCACGGATTTTTTCTGATTGATTAGTATTTAATATTTCTTGCTAAAGGATAAATATTACAAGTGAAACTAAAAGAAACACAAATTTGCATATTTCAATGGAAATTAGATATGCCGGAAGAGTTCATATTCCTAGATATATTTGATCTTCCTGGTCCATGAAATATTATCTGTTTTCATACTATCTGCAGTTAGAATCCAACAAAAAGATATAAACAAAACTTCGACCTAATAGATATATTACGACTTATACTTTGATTGTTAGTATTTGTTTCTCATTCTCTCTGTCTGGATATATATATAGATGATCTATACATACATTAACTCTCCACTTAAAAAAAGCAAAATCTAAGAATTAATGTCGGTCAAAGAAAATAATATAATCATAAACTTAAAACATGCATGAAATACCTATGCTATGATACCTTCTATTCAACCTGCCATAAATTTATGTATGAACCTTGAACAGTAGGGTTATCAGGTAGTTTTAAGATTAGGAGGTCAGGGAATTAAGGAAAGTTATGAAATTTAAGGTTAAGAGACTAATTTAACAAGGCTTGGGATCACACAGTGAAATACACATTAAAATCTAATTAATACTAACTAATAATCTTTGGAAGCTCTTATATTTTAAGTAATTGTTCATCTAGGATCCCATATATATAGAATAAATAACAGACTCTAGAATTAGATCATCTCTTATCTTCATGGTGATGTTCAAAAACAAAGCAACTTGATAGGTGTATGATACACTCAGTCACAGCATGAGGTTTGGATTATTTCAGAACTTCAAGAAATTTGAGAAATGCATTCATTTCATTGATTGGGTCTTAAAAGTTTCAATCGAGAAGACAATTTTCATAAAATTTTGATATTTTAGGGTTACAAGTTTGAGATCAGATGAGTTGGAATAGGGATCAGGATACATATGCACACAATGAGGAGATTTGCCTTGGGAAAACACAGACCTACTTAGCTAGGGTTTCAGTCATGCATCCATCTCTTGTAGGTCTGTCAAAACTGCTGTTTAAGAATATCACATCTCTTATTTAACTAATATAACTGTCTAGGAATATCCCCTCTCTCTAAGAGAGAAAAGTTGAAAACAGCCCCCAACTCGTATATCCCCCATATATAAATATTTCACTATATTTATATACATCATCTCTCTCTCTTTGTCTCCCTCTCTCTCTCTCTGAGTGATCAATCCCATCTTCTTCTCCATTAGACTGAGAAGAGTGAGAGCTGAGAGACATTCCTAGTAAGAAACTTAAGGGTGGAGTTTGTGAGAGATAGACACAACTATCTATATATACATCTGACATGATCCATTTCCCTTAAGCACAATTCAACTCCAAAGTTATAACCAATTGTTCTTTTGCCTTCCACTTTCAAGCTTGGGTTTTCTTTGAATACCTATCTAGACATAGTTCTTATATCATTATCGTTTTAGTACAATTTCGGTGCATGCTACCTGCCTTATCTTAAACATCATCAAGAAAAATGGGTTCAATGAACAATAACTGGCTTTCATTTCCTCTTTCTCCAGTTCACTCTTCCTTATCTCATTTGCATTCATCTCAAAATAATCAGTTCTCGCTTGGGTTAGTAACCGATGGTATGGACCACTCTTTCGAAAACCCTGCTGGTAATTATTCTCTATCTTTGCTTACTATTGGATTGATGCATATATTCATTCATGAAATAACCCACCTCTTACTTTCATTTTTTTTAGATTGGAACTTGATGAATGCTCATGGTGGCGGTGTCGGCGATGAAGTCCCGAAAGTTGCAGATTTTCTTGGTGTTGAGAAATCAGATAACCATAATGACTCATTAGTATTCAATCAAATACCTACACCAACTCAAGCAGATTATCTCTTGTCTAACTGCAATCCTCAAGTTACCGACATATCTCCTTCTGATGGCAGTGCCAAAGACTTTAAATCTTCTCAAGGAAATGTTGGAAATTTGCAGTCACTAACACTGTCTATGGGCACTGGTAAGGGTTCAAACACAACTGATGAAGGAAATAGCGCTATTACCACCACTGTTGTTGAAGAAGCACCAAGAAGGGCTATTGATACATTTGGGCAACGAACTTCTATATACCGAGGTGTAACAAAGTAGGTAGCAGACTAGTTACAACATTACTTACTGATGATATAGTTCCTGAATTCACAAAACTTAATTTAAAACAAATCACTTGTAGGCATAGATGGACTGGTCGATATGAAGCTCATCTTTGGGATAATAGTTGCCGTAGAGAGGGTCAATCAAGAAAAGGTCGACAAGGTAAAAACTATCTAGGGTTCTTGACGATCTCTCGACGCGGTTTTGATTATAATTTTCAAATTACGACCTTCATTTTGATGATCAATCTACTAACTTTCGGTTTTCATCTTGGTATCTACATGGTTGATTCTTGCCTCATTCTTGCAGTCTATCTTGGTGAGTTGATTTTGTTTGTACTTTTCTCTAGTTCTACCTACATATGGAATTATTTTTCTTATTTAATTTGATTCTTACACTTTTATGTTTGTTTCATAATAGTGTAAATAGCTAAAAATATACCTCACTGCCACTGGGATCCAAGGAAGTAGAATAGCAGATTTCTTTTCTATATTTCTTCTGATATATATATTCGGAGTCCTGACAAAGCTGGACTACGAATGATGAAAAAAGAAATCCATTACTGTATATAATGAATAAGTTTTAAGAAATGGTTTTTTTATTATAAATTTAAGTCAGAAAATTGTCATTTAAAATCAGTGTTCTAAAAAGGTTTAAGATAAAATCAGTAGAGTATCATACTAGAGATTAAACAAATTCATCAACTCATTTGTTTGTTTTGGTGTTTCCACAGGTGGGTATGACAGGGAAGAAAAAGCTGCCAGGGCTTATGATTTGGCTGCTCTGAAGTACTGGGGAACCTCTACAACAACAAATTTTCCTGTTTGTTATCCTGATTTATTCTCGACTGTCATTAATTTGTTCTTTTTGCTTATATATTTCAATATTATTAGTCTCTTAAATAATTGTTGTGCTGATTCCAGATAAGTATTTATGAAAAGGAATTAGAAGAAATGAAGAATATGACTAGGCAAGAATTTGTTGCATCTCTCAGAAGGTAAGTTGATTCCAAACTTTGGCTAGCTAGCTAGAGTTTCTCCTCAAACACTATATATATAATGCTGATGTGTTTTTTTTTTCAAAATCGATACTCCGGAAAACCACTACTACTATATAGTAGTATGTCATATAGATTAGGTTAGTGACAGCAAAATATTTAAGAACAACTTGATTTTTGTGCACTGTTTTAGCAGGTGAGTTTGTCTTGCATCAACAGATTCTTTTCATAGACAACAACAAAGATATTAATTACATTTTCAAACCTAGTCATCCCCCGTCTTCGTGTATGTCTTATAGTCTCTGCATCGATCGACATGTTTCTTGTTTGCAATGCTGATAGCATTAATGACAACTGGTAATATTATATAGTTAGCTGATATGTGACAGCAACATTCATTGCTCTTTAAAACCCAGTCATGTGATTTAGTGAACTTGTGCAATTTATGTGGTAACAGAAGCATTAGTATTAATTGCATCTATGAAACATTTTCAGGAAAAGTAGCGGTTTTTCTAGGGGTGCTTCCATGTATCGTGGAGTTACAAGGCACCATCAACATGGTAGATGGCAAGCAAGGATTGGGAGGGTGGCTGGAAACAAGGACCTATACTTGGGCACATTCAGTAAGCTCTTTCTAGTCTCATTTCTCTCTGTACATTCCATACTTTAATTAATTAATCTATGTACGTGGCGGTTGATGCTTACTACCAACATATGGCAATGAAAATGCGCAGGTACTGAAGAGGAAGCAGCGGAGGCTTATGATATTGCTGCAATAAAGTTCAGAGGATTGAATGCGGTAACTAACTTCGACATGAACAGATATGATGTTAAAAGCATACTTGAAAGCAACACACTACCCATTGGAGGAGCATCTAAGCGATTAAAGGAGACTCAGGACACCGAAACACTGCGTAAGAGAGAGGAAATTAAAGCTATTGGTTCGAGCTTCTACGATGGAAATTCAACGGTTGGTGGATTCCAAGGTTATCCAATGGTACCTCCGTTTGAACAAACTTCTCAGCCATTACTAGCTTTACAAAACCAACAGAGTTATCATCATTATACCCAAGAGGCGCCACATCTTCAAAATTACATGCAAACTCATCAGTTGCTCCATAACCCTAATAGCACTTCTTCTTTACTTCATTCAAGCCAAAGTGGGTCTCAATTTCATCAAGGTTTTTATCAAAATCAACCTACCATGCTACACGGTTTAATGACAATGGGTTCATCTTCATCGTTGATGGGAAGTAATGGAAGTTCCAGCAATGGTTATGATGAGGCTGCATATTTTGGTAACGGGCTTGGATTGACGGCAACTTCATCGTCAACAGGAAATGCTGGTGCTGGTATTGGATCAATGACAGATCTTGCACTCGTTAAAGTTGATTATGACATCAACTCTGGTGGCTATGGCGGATGGCCAGCGGAAACCGTTCATGGAAATGGTGCAAACCCAGGCTCATTTACAATGTGGAATGATAATTGATGGCATGAATGAGATGAGATAAGTTGAAGTGACTGTATCTTATAGATAATGATGATGAACCATGCGTGGATGGATTTATTATGGTTAATTTGCTTTACTTGGTTTGATCTAAGTGTAGTTTTTTTTCTGGTTTGAACTATTTTTCTTTTTTATAGAAAGTGCAATTTCATTAAAGCCTAATTTCAGAGTTGCGCTAATAATTTAACAATAATACTAATCAATGCACTGCAGGACTGTTTTGTATTTTTGTTGCTAACTTTCTCCTACCTAGGCTAAAAATAAAGAAATAGAAAAATAAGTCTAAATAGGCAATCAGTAGCCAATAGTTTCATTTTATTACTTTATATGGTTCATGTCAATTGCAGTGGATAGGAAGCAAGTTTTTTACACTTGTACGTACTATTTATTTATGATTTGTTTGGTTTCCTGATGATGGTAGAAAAAGCTCATTGGGATTTCTTAGAAAGAAATAGGTGTTATGATACTTGTGTTTGGCTTTTAATTGGTGACCCTAATTTCATTACTGATCATTCTGAGAAACAAGGAGGCTGAGAAAAAAAAGGAGGAAATAGATGTTGTGACAGCCGGTTATACCCTGTAAAAAATATGTTCTCTGATATTGTAGAAATTCCTCTTTTTTTTTTTTTTTTTTTTTTTTCTGATACAAAAGATGAGTATATTAAAAACTAGCAAATATAGTACAATAGGTTTACAATTTCGTTTTTATCGAATACATTGGAGTCAATGCTAGATTTTTTATCTTTTTTGTTGCAAATGTTTAGACATATGTTGAAGATTCTTTATCCTTACTTCCTTTGTGATGTAGTCCGCATCAGAGTTATGTTTTCTAGTTATTTACATCACCTATGCTTGGGGTAATTCTTCCAAAATTGTCTTGGCTTCTTGCAAAGTGTTTTCTGTTGTCCAAGGGGCTTATGTACTTACCTTGTTAATGTTGTCTGCCAAAGCTTTACAGCCAGTGAGTATGGAAACACTTGACAAAATGTTATCCTTTAACCAAGTAGCTTCCTTTAACAAGGCTTTTGTTTCCGCGTGAAAAGTTTAAGTAGCTCACTCTGAACCTGCTGATATATGCATAAAGGTCTCATAATCGACTGAGTACAGTAAAAAAGTATGACCCACGGAAGAGTCTTCTTATCTAAGGGATGCATCGATAAATTAAGATTATCCAATCTGTGTTTATGGTGGACCAGCTATTCCTAACTAAATTTCCTTTATTTTTGGTAAATTCCCTTTTGGATAAATTTAGGGATTAGAATTTAGGTATCTATTAATCTGATCCATTAATTTATTGGCTCGGGATTAGTTCCTTCGAAGACTACCAAGCATCTATGTTTCCAGATGAACCATATTATTGTTGTTATTTTTTCCGAAAATTGTGCAAACCCAGGGTCCAATAACCAACCTCTAATCCAATTATTAATCGAGCTTGTGCTAATCCTCGTATTAATAGCTTCTAAAGAGAAACCGAACCATATAGCTCTAGCAAAAGGACAAAATATGAAAAGATGTTGTTCAATTTCTTGCTCCTGAGAATTACACATCTGACAATGAGGATTTATATCTGAATCATGGGATGCAAGCCAGGGATGAAGTGGAGAGTGCTTTTTGCGATAATTTCCAAATAAATAATCTTATTCTTGGGATTACTTGTATTCCATATTTTTTTTCCAAGGGAAATCTGTCAAATTACCATTTCCTTGATCTTGGTTGACTAGAAAGTTGTAGATATTCTTTGCAGTGAAATTTCATGACCGATGATGCTTCCATCTGATTTTGTCTTGTTCTTGTCTCTTCGGCGTTATTGCTTGGATTTTTGCTCTGACATCTGGATAAAAGTATTTGTTCAGTTTTTCTTGATCCCATGTATTTTCTTTTATTATCAGCTCTTGGACCATTTTTGGTGTCAGTTCTTGAATATTGGTCGGTTGGGTTATTTATCAGCATTAAGTATCCACTGGTCCTCCCAGATTTTCATAGAAGCTCCGTTTTTTACTTGCCAGAAGAAATTACCCTTAATTAGGTCTAGACCTTTCTGTATACTCGTCCAGATCCAGGAAAGATATAAGTTTTAGAAAAATTTAGAGAATGGGAGTTTGGGAAGTATTTAGCTGCTAGGATTTGGAACCAAAGTTGATCATGGTCTGTGATTAACCTACCAACAAGTTTAGTTAGGAGAGCTATATTGAAATGGTGTGGGTTATTAATTCCTAGTCCGCCTTGATAAATTGGCTTGCACATATTGGTCCAAGCCCTAATGTATCCCCCTATGTTCTTGGCCTTATCCTTATTCCACCAGAAGTCTCTTTGGATTCTATCCATTTGATCAAGAGTTTCTTTTGGTAATGGAAGGATTTGGATTTGGTATGTGGGGTAAGCTTGGAGGACAAATTTTATTAGCACTATTCTACCCGCCTGAGAAAGGAGTTTAGATTTCCATCCTTGAAGGGTATCATAATACTTTTGGAGGAGAGGTTTGAAATTCTCTTTCCTGTTTTTATCAAAGAAAAGAGGTGCGCCAAGAAATCTATCATTTTTTGTCATTAACGGGACTTTAAGGATTTTTGTTACGATTTTTCCATGTTTCGGATTGATGCGTTGGATGAAATAGATCCCAAATTTTTGAATATTAACCATCTGCCCCGTAGTTTCCCCGAACTTTGATAAAATATCTAGAAGATTTTTTGCTCCCCATAAATCGACTTTTGTGAAAAGAAAACATTCATCAACAAAGAAAAGGTGAGAAATGTTCGAGGTATGTTTATTTATTTTAAATCCTGATATTTTTTATCTGCTACTGCTTTTTCTAGGAGTGTAGAAAGAATTTCCATACAAATTAGGAATAGGTATGGAGATAGCGGAGCACCTTATCTTAAACACCTCGATGTAGAAAAAATCGGTCCTGGAGAAACGTTCAGAAGGATGGAAAAGGAGGTGGTCGAAATACATTGCATGATAAGATATACCCAAGAGTCGTTAAATCCAAAGGAAAATAGTGTCGAGTTGATGAATTTCCACTCCACCCTATCAAAAGCTTTTGAAAAATCTAACCTTAGTGCAAGATGACCCTTTTTAGCTTTAGAAATTTTCATGGAGTGGATAAGTTCATGGGCTATGATGTTGTCAGTGATTTGTCTCCCAAGAAGGGTAGAAATTCCTTTTATACTGGTATCCGTTTTACGTGGAGCAATAGAAGAAAAGGTGTTGGTCTTGTCTTAGAAAGACTATATATATAGTGATCTAGGTGAAAGTAATTGGTCTTGTCTTAGAAACACTTCTCATCTGTAAACGTGGGGATACAAAATACACCACTAACTTTTTCTTAGGCAACCTGTATAGACAAACTTAAGTACAATTCCGAGAGTTCAACTTAACGAATCTCAATTGAGGAATAATATTCAAAGTTATATCTCTTTCTATCAAAATCAGAAAGTTTACAGAACCAGACTCGTGAACCTGATTTACGTGTGAGAGTTATTGGACGATCTCAAAAATCAATATCCAAGAATCAATCAAGTCGTATCCAACAAACAAGGATGGATGTATCCACTTTGATTGATTAACGTACAACCTGTGATATTTCAATTATAAGTATAAGCAATATAATGCGGAAAAATAAAATTACACAGACACCAGAAATTTTGTTAACGAGGAAACCGCAAATGCAGAAAAACTCTGAGACCTAGTCCAGATTGAACACCAAACTGTAATAATTAAGCCACTACAGACACTAACCTACTACCAATTAACTTCGGAGTGGAATGTAGTTGAGACCAAATTAAACCCTCACAGCAATTCAGTTACATGCAGTCGCGCTCCTTACGCCTCTTGAATCCCAGAAGGACTCCACGCCATTGATTCCCTTAGCTAACGTCCTTTACAGCCTAAGAGTTCCTTCAACTCAATTGAAGACTTTAAACCAATCTGCCTCCCACATATAAGACTATTTGTATAATTTCCTTTTTGATTGTAGATCAAGGTGAGAGTGGAAATTGATAGCAATAGACAAAGCCTAGCTAACCTCAAAATCCAGACTTATGCTTCATGAAGAGCAGCCTAGATTGTTACTTACCTCACAAGTATTAAACTTGTGGAATCAACAAAGTCTGAGACGAAGATAATTTTGTGATTTCTATCTATCTTGATTGATGGAGCAAGCTCAACAATCAAACAAGATCATGATACTCGAGTTATCAAGATAAGAAAAATAGCTGGACCTGGCTTCGCGAATTCCTATGAAGTCTTTGTAGTCGCTAAACCCAAAAAGGGTTTTAGGAAGAGGACGACTCTAGTTTACAACTAGGACACACAAAAGTAGTGTTGGGATTCAAAGATCTCAATTGTTTGAGGTTCCCATTTTATAGACATTCAGAGCATAGGTTGCTTTAGGTTTAAGCTAAGATAGCTTTGGAACCAAGCAAACAATATCCACCGTTAGATGAATCTTTGAAATGTGATTGACATATCAAGATACACTTAGTTAGGATGAACCGTAGCCGAACTGTGTACAAATATATTGTTCATAAACGGTTAGCCGAAACTAGCTGGGCGACCTATAAGCTTAATCATTTTCATAAACACTTACGACTTTAAGTTTGAATCACATTCATAAGTTATAATGTGATCAATCATTTCTATATAGTGTTCTTAGAGATTTATTCAAATGCTAATTATCTCACAAAAATAATTTTATGTGCATCTGAAAATATTCGACAGGGCAAGTACGTGTAACAGGTATGTATACTTCAGCCTTGTTCGTGACTATATTTGTCATGGCACATGTACCGGGTATGTGTACCCTTAAGACAAATATGAGTTCCGGAACATACAAAACTTTGTCGTTTTGCGTACTGGTTATGTATACCACACCGGTTACAGAACCAAAAATTCTTTTTCGGTATGCATACTAGGTATGCCCACCATTCCAGGTTCACGAGTTCACAAAATTTTTGTGGCATGGATACCGGGTATGCTGGTAGGCTAGGAAAGATGACAGAAAATAAAAGCAAGATAAAGCCTACATGTTAAACCGCAAGTGCACGGTGTCGTGTTGTAGAATGTGCAAATACGGGTCGATCCAACAGGGACTAGTGTGTGTGTTTGAAGCTAGAGAAGTTCCTAAACTGTTTTCTAAGCTTAACAGAGAACAAAGGCAGTAACCAAAGGCAAGGCAGTAAACAGGTGGTGAAGTAAAATGCAAGACAGTAAAAGTAAGAGCAACAACAACAAAAAGAGGCAGTAACACAGGCAGTAAGCAAGTTAAACAGAGATATGAGTGAACTGAGGTTATCAAATCCACCTCTAACCTACACTTTGCATTGAACTGATTACACTACTCTTGTCCTTATAACAGATAACGGTTGAGATTCTAGTCTGCCCTATATCTAAGGTGTTTCCCCACTAGAAAGATTAATCACAACTAAAGCATTTCTCCAAAGTACTAACTGTCTAGGTAAAGCACAACTAGTCTACGGATCAATGATAATCTAGTTTAACATGATTTTTAGCTTTATCAACATAGTATGAGCCTAACTACAATGCATACATGGCATACATTGTGAGAGTAAAATGCTGATGTACTAGGTTAATTCTTTCATGAGCATTTTTAACAATCAAGAGCAATACTATCAGAGTGCAATGCACAGTAGCAGATTAGAGTTTCATTGAAACCTCAGCAAGCAAATTAGAACATATTATAACTAACTGATAACTGAAATAGAGAGTTGAACATTAACACTACATGGAACATCAACAGGACAGTAACATTGAGGGCACTGGCTAGTCCAGGCCTCTAATGGCTTTGCTCTGGCTAACCCAGGCTTACCCCAACAACACTAACCCCCATCTCTATTTATACCCCAAAATACAAAATTAGGGCTCTTACAAATACCCAAATGGAAACAGTAAACTAGGGTTACAATTTTTACTTGATTGGATGAGATAATCCTTACCTATAGCGTCGACCCATTCTTTCCCTGTTCTTCCTGCTCCCTCTCCTGTCTTCAATCACTTCTATAGACTCACCTATTTTACCAATTTCCCACCTAGGGTTTCAGAGATGGATAGAGGGAAAATTGTTGAAATAAGTGGCTAGAGATATATGGTAAGGTGGTGTTTCGTTAGAGTGGTTATGGAAGTCGTAGGGTGGTTATGGAAGAGGTGGTGGTGATGGAAGAGGTGGTGTCTGCGGCAGAGACAGGGTATGGGATGAAGATGGAGAAAATTGGGAAGAAGAGGAGAGGTCGATGGTTTTGGGAGAAGATATTTGGTGCTAGGGTGTTGAGCGCGTGTAGCAAATTCGATGTCTAGCGAAGATGATACGTTGGATGATCACATCTGTATTGAATCGAACGGCTAAGATAGAACAAGCTTGCAGCGACCATTGGATGCGTGATACAACAATTCCGACGGCTTAGATTGGAGTTAGGTACTATGATGTTTGACAGGAGCTTCAAGATTTGATGCTCGGTGATGAGGCGAACGTTAGATGATGTGATGAATCCAATCTGACGGCTCTCATGGAAATGGGTATGGATATTGGAAATGGATTTGGGTAAGGGTTTTTGGGCCTTGGGTATGCCAAGCCCATATCTTCTTTAAGGACAATTCTTCCTCTTCAAGCCCACTTCTAGTTGATCCGGCTCTTGCAAACATCATTCTTCGCTGCCTTTCTGAGGGAGTCTTTGTCGTTTCTTTGCTCTTTTCGCTCCATGAGTTAACCAGACTTTATTTAGTACCTAAAGATGCAAAATTAATTGAGAAAAATATTTATTCTTGAAAACAACGAAAACACAGAATATGGGATAAAATGGAGCGTTAGTGCACAAATGATGAGTTAAATGCCAATAAAAAGGTGCAAATATATACAATATTTGGCACTTATCATATGCGTACCACTAAGTCGCTGCGGAACCATAACTACGCAGGTGCGTGTGCTGAGTACATGTACTATGGCTCCGGACCTATAACAATTTTCCCAGTTTGTGAAACTGATATGCATATTGTCCTGTATCCAAATCTTCATTAGTTCTATATTTCTCTCTAAAACAATTCGAAACATTCCCAAATAACATCAATGACACATATCACTGTTCCAGGCTATTCTCGAATAATAAATTGTTCTTAATCGAAATTCATCAAGTATGAACAAATGTTCGTTAAGCTTAGTCATATATATTTCGAGAACTAATTACAAGACAAACTCGACTCGAAATTCTTGATATGCTTGCGATAGTCTAATTAGTTACACGACGACGTCTCATAGATATAAAGATGAATATAACTTGAGAAATATGTGGTTCAGTCTTCACCTACCTTTTGTTGAAGAAGTTCTCCAAAAGCTTCGGTTTATCTTCGCCTTCAAACGGTAGAATGAAAATGATAACTGTCGTGATGTCCGTTTCTCAACTACACTTCTATACTAATCCGAGACTAAGTAATTGTAGAATAGAAATCAAAATATAGATTTACAATTAAACTTGACAACAAGCTTGAGATAGCAACATTTGTGAGTTCGACAGAGTAATGCTCTAACAATCTCCCCCTTTGTCAATTTTAGTGAGAAAACTATCAATACATATGGATAAAAAATGAAGCTTCAAAAACTCCTTGAATCCATCATGCCTTGATTTCCTTGGTTTCTTCAACTCCTTGAATTCTTCGTTACTTCAAGTTGGAATGATTCTGAACGTGTTTAACTCAGCATCGTTGTTGTTGAAGATCCGTAGTAATAACAACTTTGAAAACAAATATTCTCAATCGTCGTTATACAATAACATAGTATTATTATCTTCTCCAAAGTTCAATTGTTTCACAACGTTGAAGTAATATTACAGTGAAATATTTCTTCCCCTTAATCAATACTTACATCTTTTGCACAATATGTGAAACCTATAGATATTGATTCACTCCCCCTTACATAATGGTCTGTAAACCATATGTATGTAGTGCGAAACAACTAATTAATTCTCCCCCTTTTTGTCAATAAAAATTGGCAAAAGGCACGAAAATCATGGGATCGTAATGAATTCAACCAAATAATGCTTCAAGATTTAAGGAAGATTTAGATAATACATAATAACATAGTTAATATGCAACTCTTTATATCAACTTTATTTATATGATATCACATAGTATGAAATACTTAGCGCTCATCCAGGAGATTTAAGATACAAGCAACCCATGTAAATTCCACAACCACACACCCCACAAAGATATAACAATTAAGCACGAGTTCATTTAAGAACTCTCCCCCATTTGATGTCATTCCCAAAAGAACAACATGAGTGACCTTACTTTTGTAAGAAGAAGGATTTTGTCGGACATTAAAAAATCATATGGATTTGTATCTTGAACATCGACTTAAATTAATCTCACCGCCAGTTACGAACAAAGAGATAATTTTAATCGGTATGACATAACATAAGAAATCTTACGAAGTGTATAGTGCAGTAATAACACAGAAGTGTGATCACAAGTAGATCGATACTGCGAGAAAATTCTCAAAGAGTTTGTTCTATTTTTAGTTTATAGAAAATATAATAGATTTAATTTCTGAGCATCTATGAGATATCAGTTCAATTTACAAAGAGTAAAGGACACATATATCTCATAAGACTTTGCAATATATTAAGCCAATAATGATTACATACTGCAAGTTCATCTTCCAAAAACTCTAGAATTTAAATGAATAAATCTAAAAACATGCAAGATGAAAATCGTTGGAAATAGCTTGTGTAATCACAATATTTGCTATACCAAACCCTAGTTATCCTTCTCAAAAGCAAGAATAAATTCTCATAAGAAGTTTCCTAGTATTTAAAATATTTGAAAATTCTTTTATCATCTCCAAACTCTTTATCAACCACGGGCATAGGAACATGTTAGAGCATAGCTCGGTTGAACCCACCAAGCGTTGGTATGTCAAGTTTGGTTGTCATATTTTAGTGAATCAAAACTCATCTAAGAGTCGCTTGATCATGTACTAAAGACAAATTCATATAGGTTAGACTAAAAAAGTCTAGGATTATGAGACATACAAGTATTACTCGAAGACCTGAAGAATGTGAAGAAGTAACGAGCTACAACGACGACGTCATCCTTCCTCTTGAGGTTGGTAATATTGACTTGAAATGTTTCATTCCTAACGTATCTTTCAAGTCGTCCTATATTGAAAACATAATTGTGAAGTTGTGAATGATTATACTCTAGTAATGAGACATGATCACATGATCATAGTGTTAAGCAATTAGAATACGAAGTATATCTTTTGAACTTCGTGTATATGACATCGACATAATTGTATGAATGCTATTGTGGTTATGTTTATGGGTAAAGGTGAAGATTTCATCCTGTGAAACAATGTTTACATTTGTTTAAAGGAAGTACATTCATGAACTTGTTTTATGAATCGAAAGGGAAATCTCTAGGCTAATTGGTATTGTTATTCATTGCATATCTTTGGATTACCAATATGTGTGAGTTAGTAGAACCGATCATAACTTGTTATGTATCTTGGTATAACTAATCACAGTGCCTGACTTATGATTTGGTATGACTGGTTTTTATTAATTAGTGTAACCGATCCTAAGTAATCACCTGAGATGATATGATCGATATTTGTAATTGGTGTGAACGATCCTAGTAATTGGTGTAACCGGTCCTAGTAATTGGTGTAACCGATCCTAGTGACTTGTGTAACCGGCCACAAGTAATACCATGAGAATATGGTAACCGGTCCTGGTAATTGACGTAACCGATCCTGGTGACTGTCGTAACCGGTCTTGGTAACTTGTGTGTTCGATCACAAGTAATCCATATTGAGGTAGAACTGATCCTTGTGATTGGTAGAACCGATTGAACCCATGATTGTGATTTGATAATTAATCAATCACATAGTTGTCTTGGAATACATATGAATCAATTATAAACTTGTTTGGAAGTGTGGTATAATCGACTCCAAGATTGTAAATATGAAAGAGGATTTACAAAGAAAATATGTCAACATACTTTGAACACGAACAGTAACTCTTATCTTTTATTGTTCAAAGATATTCCTTAGTTACTCAAGGAGATCCCAGTCCGAAATAAATTAAGAATCTTTTAATTAAGATTGTTAGTTTTATATGATTTAATTACCAGCAATTATATGCATATCTCTAGAGAATAAAAATTAGTAATGTGCATTTACTAATTGGAGATTTTCTATTGAGATATTTCGGAAAATATTGGACAAAGCATTTCCAGGAATTATGAAAACCGATTTGGGCATTTATTGCATATCTTGAGAATATTCCGTTTTGGAAATTCCTTGGTGTCCAAACATCCTTGGTCTATAAATACCTAAGTTTGCATTTCTAACAAACTATCTTAAGAGCCAGGCAAACTTCATCTTTTTGTTGTTTCTGGTGGAGTCGTCTATTCGGAGAGGAAAGTACCCTAATTAGGAGAAATCTCTTACGATCGCTCGTTTAAAGACTTTTGTGGGATCAAGAAGCTCTACGAGTATCGTTGGTGGGAAACTAGATAATTGCAATTTATTAGTTTTCGATTGATTTGACTGACTAACGGTTGTTGAACTTTGATTGCACCTAGTTTGTTTATTCTTGAGAATCTTCTCTTCTGATAAAAGATTCACTCAAACTAGATCGAAGTATCGACGATATCTTTAGAACTGTTTGTAGATCTAAGGACATTTTGTGATAATACATTGTTAACAGACTCTGTTTTGTGCGTGATTGATCACAAGAGATTCAAGTGGTGTTGTGGTTTAATTGAAGATTAAAGAAGATTTGAAGAAAAAGAAGATTTATTATTGGTTTCTCATATCTTTGTGTAGCACAAACCTTGATCGGCTGGGATCCAACTAGAATCGGATTTATTCGATTGATTAGTTGCGTGAGATCGGCCTCGCTTTACAGTTTCTTGTTAGATTCTATATTGATTGATTGCAAATCTAAACTCTGCTACTTCGGTAGTTGTTGGATAAATTGATCTAACCAGGCAAAAGAGTTTATTAGTTTAAACGAAATAGCCTTTCCATATGACTTGAGATATATTTATCTTGAAAGAATCAACAGAGTTGTTACCAAACAAATTTGTTCTTCTTTACTGTTTGGAATACGATCCAAAGGAATTGTTCCAGTGCGTGCACTTATTGAATGTCGGAAGCGCAGGGATACTGAAGAAACTAAGTGAACTAGGTTTAGTTGCTTGGTCTCAACTATACGAAGTTTGGTTTAAATTTTGTATAGTGGCTTAATTCTAAGAGTAATCAATTCTGGACTTGGTCCCGGGGTTTTTCTGCATTTGCGGTTTCCTCGTTAACAAAATCTTGTTGTGTCTTATACTTTTCTATTTCCGCAAATATAATTGTTTATTATAATTAAATGTAAAATACACAAATGTTAACTCCGTATTACTTGATAGTGACTATATGGAGTTTGGTTAAGTCCAAATCTATTATCAAGTAATCACACTTTGATTGTTGTATTATATCGATCTCGTATCCATAGACGATCACAGAAAGTGTGAATACCGATTTGTCGTATTGTCTCGACTTTGTCCATAGACAATCACTTTCGGTAAGAGGACTTATAGGTGGATAATTTAAAGATTTTGGTGTATTTGGGTACCCTCGTCTTTTCAATTGGTATCAGAGCAGGCAAACAAGAAAAGATCTAACAATCTGTGTTTGGTGCGATCCAACCTATAAGAAATGAACTCGAGTTCACATGAATCGATTTCAGTTAATGTACCGCCAAGATTTGATGGAACAAACTATCTATGGTGGAAATCTGCTGCGAGATGTTTTCTTCAATCATGAGACTTTAATACTTGGCTATTAGTCGTTGATGGTTATAATCGCCCGAAAGTAGAAAATTCGGAAACTGAGTTTAAACGCTTAGTGGATTATACAAGCGAAGAAAAGGAATCTGCAAATCAGAATTCAGATGGTTTGAATGCTATTATACATGTTGTAAGTCGTGATCTACAACATCATGTATCAACGTGCCAAACTTCAAATGAAGCTTGGGATAATCTTCGGATCGTATTCGAAGGTAACACATCTGGAAAAAAAGCTAGACTTCAAACTCTCACTTCTGATTGGGAAAACCTTCGAATGGATGACAACGACACGTTTGAAGAGTTTCATATTAAAATCTCTGAGATAGTTAATGCTTTTTTCTCTCTTGGAAAGACTATTTCTGAAAAAGATATAGTGTGAAAAATTCTCAGATCGTTGCCATCTAGATACGAAACTAAGAAGCATGCAATCATAGAAGCGAATGATCTTTCGACGCTTTCACGAAGCACACTTGTGGGAAAGTTAAAGATCTTTAATCATGAATCACAGTCTATTCAAGTTAAATGAATTTATTTTAAAGCTGCAAAACTTCCAAAAGCTCCAATGGAGAAAGATAGATTGATGGATGATTCTGATGAACTGATTGCAGAAAATTCTGATGATGAAATTGAACAATCATTATCATTAATCAGTAGACAGTTTCGAGATTTCTTAAAGAAAATAAATAAGAGATTCATAAAAGATGCTCATCGATCTTCTCGACCCCATGATCGAGTTCCTGTCAAGAACAAGAAAGATCAGGAAGAAGATGATGAATATCAGCCTCAGTGCTTTAAGTGTAAAGGTTTTGGTCATATGGCTAAAGATTGTCCTAATCTTATGAAATACACTGGGAGCAAGACATTAGTTGTAACTCTAGATGAGACCTCTGATTCATATGATTCTGAAGAAGAGGAAACAACTAATATTGCACTAATTGTTAATTTGATTCCCTCTTCCACCATTAGTGATTTAACCATTTTGAAAATGGACATGTCTTCCGATGCTGAAAATCATCTAATGTAAAGGAAAAAATAAGACAAAGTGTAAAACTGTCTCAAAAAACAGGATTGCTAAAAGGTGCATATGCAACTCCAATCAATCTCAAGATACTTCATTAATTCGAGGTAACAAGAAAAGATTTTTTCATACGATACTAGATCAAGGACACACTGGTTGTTCCAAATCCCATAATGAGAAAAAATCTCATACTAATACCACCTAATCGGTATTAGAACTACATCCTCACCTTGTGTTCCGAATATGTGTGTGAGGACGTAAAAAATCAAGGCACTTATGTGTAGATTATGGGAATAAAATCTAGTAATTGAAAATATATTCAATATATTCGTATTTATAGGAATATTATATTTTCGGAAGTATGAAAAATATAAAAAGATCCTTCTCCTACTTTGGTCATTCCTTGTCCGAACTATGAGTCAGTATCCGGTGTCTTCTCTTGAAAAGGTGCTTGATCTGAAAGATCTCTTTAAGAATAAGTATGCACCTCCTCTTGATGTCGAGAAACCTAAGAGGAAAATCAGAAAGAGAGATTGGCTTAACAAGAAGGAAAGAAAAAATATGCTGAAAAAGGATCAGTGTATTGAATCATTGACACAGTTTTGTGTTCAATCAAAGACAGAATTACATGTTCTTGCAGAATCCTTCACGAAAACATCTCAACTGCAAGAAATTCTAGTCAAGCAACAAGGTTACCTACTTGAAGAAATTCACAAGCTGGAGACTGAAAGTAATAATCTGCCTTCTTCTAGCACTGATATGAAGGACTAAGTTGCTCATAAAATAAGATTAGATTCTTATTTCTAAGAAAAATAGGCATTAGTTTTTGATTTATTTCGATTATTATATAAGGTCTATTTTTGAATAAAACTATCAAATATTTATGAATAAAATTATTATTTTATAAATTTTCTTGTGATAGTTTCCGATTACATAGCCTGTACTTGAATGTCTATATTATTGTTATGTGTTTATAGGATGTCTGATTTCGGTTTTCATAACCTTAATATTCGATCTCATATGATGTGAACCCTTATGGTTTGTATGACTTTTTGATTTAGCGGGATTAAGTTCTAGCCCAAGTTGGTAGGCTTTATCAAAGGATCATAATGTGTTCCGATTGAAACTCATATGTAAAAAGTCACAATGCGTTGAATCAATTTGTGTTTACATAAGTTGTGTTTAGCATAAACATATGTGGTTCGGGTTTTCAACTTTTGTTATTGGCACGTATTAGTTAAAACTGATTCAACCTTTCTCTGGTAAAGGTTGCTCTTTGTTGTTGTTCTTTTGTTCTTGCAAGAGGATGACAACATACTGGGGAGAGTTCTAACTTGAACTTGCGCTTAATGATATATCTTTCTGGGGAGAAGAGGATGCGGAATCTGAGGTAACGAATTTGTTAGTTAATCGTTTTTATGTTTAAGAAAAGCCTGCTTATATTGCATATATTTTGCTTTTGCTTAACAAAATTTCGGTACAATTGATATATATTTCATTATGTGTGTATGGATATGTATGTGTGATTCAATTGTTTCCGGTTAAGAAAAACCGTGTTAATTTATTTGGCTTATTGTTTGATATCTTCTTTATTGTTTGGTATCAAGTGTTTTTGCTTAACGAAATTTCGGTGCAATTGCGGTGCTATAATGTCTATGTTTGTTTTAATTGCTTCCGGCTAAGAAAATAATTGTGCAAGTCAATTTATTTTGGTTTGTAAGTATTGTTTATGGCTTAACAAAATACGGGATCGTTTGTTTAGTCAAATTTGATTCCGGATAAGAGAAACTAAGTTAATTCTGATCTTAGTTAGACTTATCAAATTGAAGGATTCGGTTATTCAAGTCTAATCGAATGCCTTGACAAGAAATACTAGTTAACTAACCTAGTACTTGTCTTGTCTAAAGTGAAAGGTCTAAGTTATTGTCTGAATAATTAGAACCTGATGAGAAAAATAAAGTTAACTCTGATCTTTATTTTAGAAATAAGCGATTGTATATGTACAATCGGTTTAGCAAGAGAACTAATTTTCTTATTCAATTTGTTAAATTATTAGGAAATTTCTTCGAGCAATTGTTTCCTTGATAGCATATTAAAACCAAATTACTTGTAGTTTCGGTTTTGATATTGGTTATCTAAAGTGGTATGTGAAACGTTCGTGCTTAACTCTTATAGGTTGTATACAAGTATTTTACATTTGTAAGATCCTTTCGGTTTGACCTTTATTTTCTCGAACCTTTGTCATTTTGTGACAAAAAGGGGGAGAAATATATCGAGTAAACAAGTGATTTGTAATCACTAAGGAAAGGACAATTGTGCTTAAATGTCATATCTAACAAAAGCATTGACTAAGGGGAGCAACATATCATATTGTTGTTGTAGTTAGTTGGACTACAAAAGGGGAATAACAAAGATGTTCGGATTGAAAATCTACCTATCTTACCTTTAGGGGGAGTATAAGCTTTGTTATTTAAATGTCAACAGCGACATTTATTAATTGAATATATGCAGGTTATTGTGTTGTTGAAACCTGGAATCAAGCGTATGTTTAATGAATTCTTGTAATTTGTTTATCCATATGTAATAAGATTTTTGTCACTAAAATTGACAAAGGGGGAGATTGTTAGATCATAGCTTGGTTGAACCTACCAAGCGTTGGTATGTCAAGTCTGGTTGTCATATTTTAGTGAATCAAAACTCATCTAAGAGTCGCTTGATTATGTACTAGAGACAACTTCGTATAGGTTAGACTAAAAAAGTCTAGGATTATGAGACATACAAGCATTACTCGAAGACCTGAAGAATGTGAAGAAGTAACGAGCTACAACGACGACGTCATCCTTCCTCTTGAGGTTGGTAATATTGACTTGAACTGTTTCATTCCTAATGTATCTTTCAAGTCGAGCTATATTGAAAACATAACTGCGAAGCTGTGAATGATTATACTCTAGTAATGAGACATGATCACATGATCATAGTGTTAAGGAATTAGAATATGAAGTATAACGCTTATCTTTTAAACTTCGTATCTATGACATCAACATAATCGTATGAATGCTATTGTGATTATGTGTAGGTCCTTAATATCATATCAATGGATTCAGATCTTCCATAACACTAAGGTAACAAGATTTGGCTCTGACCATACTCTTATACTTTTCGACTCCAACCCGGAAACAAAAAAATTAATAAACCCTTTAGATGCCTTAGGTCATGGCTCTCTCACCACACACTATCAAATATTTTGGATACGTCTTGGAACCTTCATTCCTCCTATTCTTCTTCTAGAAACCTCTGTGCAAACTTGAAATCCCTTTCCTCGGATTTAGCCCAATGGAATTCAGACGTCTTCGGTAATATTCATAAAAATATCAAAAATCTTAATACCAAAATAGATAACATTCATAAATCTGGAAACATATCGTCCAAAATAGATATTCTCAAAAGCCTTCAAGTTGAACCGGGCAAATGGTACGAAATTAAAAATAATTATTATCACTAACTCTCAAGAGATAAATTCTTTAGAGAATATGATCAAAATACGGAATACTTCCATGCTTGTGCCTCAAATAGGAAGAAAATCAATGTTATTCATTCTCTTAAAGAACCGTCTGGTCTCTGGCTCTCGGATCGAGATCAAATTAACCGTTTCACCCAAATAGGAACTTCGCAAATGAGTAACTACGATGTGGACCTCTCAGAAATCATCCAACTTTGCATCTCAGACTCGGAAAACATAGCTTTAACCCAAATTCCATCAAAAGAAGAAATTTGCTCAACTCTTTCTAACATGAATCCTTGGGGTGCTCCAAGCCCGGACGGTTTCCAGCCGGGTTTTTTCAAAGTTAATTTGGATATATTAGGTCCGGATATAATAAAGGCTACACAAGACTTCTTTAGAACACGGATTATGGAAAAAGAATTTAACCACTCGTTCATTACGCCCATACCAAAAATATCAACTCCACAAACTCCGGCAGATTTTAGATATATCCGCCTCAGCAATATAATTTATAAACTCATATCAAAAATCCTAACCAACCGAATAAAACCCATTTTAAATAGGTTGATATCCCCAAATCAATCTGCCTTTTAATTAGGGAGGCAAATTACGGATAATATTATCATAGCTCATGAACTGCTTCACTCGATGAAAACCTCCAAAAAGAAAAAGGGATTCCTAGCTCTGAAGATTGATACATCCAAAGCTTTTAACAGAGTTGAGTGGCCTTTTATTAAAAAAGCTTTATCTTCGTTTGGGTTTAGCGATGCCTGGGTAAACCTCATTTCTCAATGCATTTCCACCACTTCATTTTCCATCCTTTTTAATGGATTCCCTGGCCCAAAATTCTCCAACTTAAGGGTTTTAAGACAAGGTGACCCGCTATCTCCATATTTATTTTAATTTGCATGGAGATTCTCTCAAGACTCCTCGAAAAAGGTACAAAAGACAATAAGATATGGGGGATTAAAATAAATAAACATGCCCCAACTATCTCCCACCTTTTTTCGCCGATGATTGTTTTCTGTTCACCTAAGTGGACCTTGGGAAAGCAAAAAATTTATTGGATATATTATCTGAGTTTGGGGAAATAACGGGGCAAATGGTAAACCTGCAGAAATCAGGTATCTATTTTAGCCCTAAAATCCACCCCAAACATGGAAAAATTATTGCAAAAATCCTTAAAGTGCCGCTGATGACTAAAAAGGACAGATACCTTGGAACACCTCTCTTTTTTGATAAAAACAGAAAAAGAAATTTTCGAACCGCTTCTCCAAAGATATTATAATACCTTACAAGGTTGGAAAGCAAAGCTATTATCTCAAGCGGGAAGGATTGTTCTAATTCAGTCAATTTTCCAAGCTTACCCAACATATCAGATGCAAATATTAGCTCTTCCTAAAGAGACGTTAGATAAATTAGACAAAATTCAAAAGGATTTTTGGTAGAAAAAAGATAAGTCAAAAGGAAAAAGTGGTTATATAAAGGCGTGGTCAGACATGTGCAAACCGAAATCTCAGGGCGGGGAGGGGGGATAAAAAAATCCCCATAATTTCAATATAGCCTTTCTGATGAAGCTAGCAAGCAGAGTAATAACAGAAAAAGATCAATTGTGGGTGAAACTGCTAGAAGAAAAATATTACCAAGGTTCAAACCCTTTCGAACCAACGAGAAACTATGAGCTCTCTTGGATTTGGACAAGTATTCAAAAAGGTCTCAATATTATAAGAGGAAATTTTGTCTGGAAAGTGAAAAATGGAGCTAATACGAAGATTTGTGAAAACAACTGGATACATATTACAGACAGAATAAATAAACCAAGCGACAGAGCAGACATATTAATGCAAAAAGTTCAAGAGCTACTAAGTACTGAAGGGTCATGGGACACTGGGAAACTAGATGAATTCTTCTCGCCGGAAATAAAAGAATTTTATTTAGATAAACTAGATGAATAAGGAGAAGATAAACAGAATCAGATGGAAACATCATAGATCTGAAATTTCACGGCTAAAAACATTTATAACTACCTCATCAGTCAAAATTTAGATAATGAAGAGATTATTGATTTTCCTTGGAATAAATTATGTAAGCTTCAAGCAATCCCGCGGATTAGACTATTTATTTGGAAACTAGTTCAAAAAGTGCTTCCGACCACTAGCAGATTAGCAGCTCACAACTCTGAAATATCGGATGAGTGCACTTTATGTAATAATCAAGCGACAGAAATAGAAGATCATTTATTCATAAAGTGTCACTTTGCTAGATTGATTTGGTTTGGTTGCTCTATCGATGCTGTTAATTCGCAAATTAACTCAGGCTCCATTAGCAAGTGGGTGGAAAGTTGGCTAACGGATCCAAGATTTTCGCAATATTGTGTGCAAGTTGCAACAATCCTATTGTTTATCTGGAAATATAGATGTCAAGTGGTGTTTAGGAAAACCATTCCAAATCCTACTTCTTTGATTCAACAAATTAAGTAGTTCATGCAATCTTCTCCAGGCAATACCCTGAAAAAAAAACAAAGATATTCAACAAAACAGTTCGTCTAAACATTATTGGAATAACTTAAATGTGGATTAGATAATATTCACATATGCGTCTTTCAACAAAGAGAACTTATCCATGGGATATGCTTTCATCCTGTATTCGGTATATCAAGAAGTTTTTATGCATTTATCCGCAGGTTCCGATTGGGCTTCTTCGACTTTGCACGCGAAAGCAAAAGCTCTTCTAAAGACGCTATTTTGACTAAAAGACAATCTTCTCTCTAGCATTTTTATTGCTACAGATTGTAAAGTGCTAGCGGATTCCACCAACAAAAAAGGATTTGATATCTCTTGGACAGCAGAGAATATCATAGAAGAAATTTTATCTTATCTAGAAAAATTACCACAAGCTAATGTAAAATTTATAAACAGAGCTCACAATGCAGCTGCAGACTCGGTAGCTAAAGAAGTAAGGATCAGAAGACTACAACATGCGTCAAAGCACTTGCAACAACAAGTGCAAAAAAAAAACATTATCTCTAATGTTTTTGATAAAAATGAAATTGTTGACCTGATGTACTATATTGCTTAATTAATGTATTATCTTTTCTATCAAAAAAAAAGATGTAATTTACTTACTTTAAAATATTTGGGGATTTTGTATCAATTTTGTTCCATATGAATTTTTATAGATCTCAACTTATGGTTGGAGTTTTTGTTTATTATATTTGGTCATCTTGGTGTTTTATTACTTGTTATGTTTACATAAAACTGCACTATGTGTATTGATGAATTTGCTCACCGGTAGAGGTCTTGGGGCGGCCATCCCTAGGTGGGTCAGTGGGTGTGAAAATCTGTTAAGACTTGAGATCTTATATTCAAACAGACGCCAAAACTCTTACTAACTAGCTGTTTCCACGGTCAATGGTTAGTCCATTTGTTAAACCATAATCTAGATGCCAAAACCATCACTTGTCGGCTGTCAGAAATGCTGGTAAACGCATATCTTCCTCCTTAAAGGTCCAGACAAATAAAGCTCTCACATTAAACGGTGATGAAATCCTCGCTTCCTATCGGCCTAAAAAGACCTTTTTTAATGCAGAAGCTATGGTGAGGACGCTTGGCATAACTCTATTGGTTGTAATAATTAAAATTTGGTTACAATTTGGGTACATCAAATACTTAATTGTCCGTTAGTAACGGTGTTAACAAAAAAGTAGGTACACATACTTATGTTAGAATTTAAACTTGAATCATTTAGTTACACCGTGTTTACACTTATACTTAACTGTACTTTAGTAAGGATGGACAAAAATTACGTCTATAAATTTATATGCCTCCGTCAGATTGTTGGATTTCCTGATTTGGCTAGGCTTAAAATTCCAAGCGAACCAAAAAAAATAGAACCATAATATTGGGCATACCAAAAACTTTATAGGCATACAAAGTCATTTTCCTAACCAGGGTGTATTGATAAGGGGTGTCTAATGGGTATGCAATGACCTATACACCCTTAAACAATTCGAAAATATTGATTTATAGGCTTTAGGTTCGGCTGACTCGTGTTGATGAGTTATCAGCCGAACTTCCCGCTGTAGACTGAATTCTTTCGATCTTGTTTTGATCATAACTTCTTCGTCCAATGTCGGAATGACCTCATTCTTTTTGCGTTATCTTCGTATTTTCATTCTCTTGAAGATGAAGACAAAATCTACTTGATTTTGGTGAGTTAAAATCTACGATTTTCATTATATAAGCTGAACCATTAACATTTTTTATTCCTGAACTCTCAGGAAAAGGTTCGGCTTACATCTATGAGCCAAACCAACCCATTGATGAACAGTTCGGCTTACATCTATGAGACGAACCTCACATAATTTTTCTTCCAGATCACACAGGACTAGGTTCGGCTCATTATGATATTTTTAAACAAGCCGAACTAGTTGGTTCGGCTCATAACAATAACACTTTCAGCTTGCCGAACTGTTCATTAGTTGTCAATATCCAGGTTTCAGATCAAGGTTCGGCGCATAATTTAGGTGAGTTGTGAGCCGAACCTAGGTTCGGCGCATAATATAGTTGCGTTGTGAGCCGAACCTAAGTTCGGCGCATAATGTTGTTGTTTTTTAAGTCGAACGGTTCTTCAAATTTTCAGCCTGAAAGTGTATATGAACAGTTCGGCTGATACGATTTTCATTATATAAGCCGAACCATTAACATTTTTTATTCCAGAACTCTCAGGAATAGGTTCGGCTTTCTAGGAAAATTTTATACAAGCCGAACTAGTGTCTAGCAAATGTTCGGCGCATACCTAAACAGTTTCAGCTAGCCGAACTGTTCATAAAGGGATCGGTTCGGCTCATAAATGTAAGTCGAACCTTTTCATCCTCCAATGGTTTGAGAATCATTGGTGTAGTTGATGTGCATTTTCCTAGGTTTTTTAGATGATATATGACCCTCCTCATCCTCCATTGAATCAAGAATTAGAATTTTCTCACTTTCTCCTTCTCTTTCTCTCCTTCTTAACCAAACCAAAACTTTGATTTTTTTTCCTCAAATTTTTCATCTAAACAACTCTTATAATTCTGAAAATTATTTTAATCACTAAACAAAATATTTAATCACTAATCAAGATTATTAACACTAATACGTAAAGGGCAGATTTGCCATTAAAAAAAATTTGGGTTAAGGGGTTATCTGATTTTGCTATTTCACAACCTTTTTTACCTTCATTCAGTATGCGTTGGAAGATTTTGGTATGGCCAATATTATGGTTCAAAAAATAAGCTTAGAATTCCAAGCGAACGAACAAAAAGAGAAAAGTCCTTGCGTTGGGCTTCCTTATTTGGCTAGAGTTCCATAACTTAAAAATTCCAAAAAAAAAGAAACGAGAGAGTGTTTATAATCGTAGAATTGGGAAACTTCTCTCGATTTGTTTCTTCTGCTGATCTGCTCTTTGTTCGCTGAGAATTCTAGCCCTATCAATTTTTATTCTTATTTTATCCCGATTGCTTTGTCTAATTGATTTTTCTGTTGATACTCGACTCTCTCGAAACTCTGGCACTCAAGGTTGATCATGCAGGTGAGAACCCTAAGGTACTTTGATTGTTTATTTCGTTCAATTTATTTTACTGCATTCATCCAACGAGTTTGAGAATTCCATTTAGTACACAATAATTATTTATGGTTTGAGTTTTGGGTTTAATATCACTAACCTAAATCAACATCTTAAACCCTTATTTTGGGTTTTATTGTGGATTTCGTAGTGTAAAACAAAAGTCATGGTGGATAGCTGTAGCTGCACTTCAGAGCCTCTCATATTCTCATGGATCGATAGAGGTCAGTCTCTCAAAAGCTGTAATCAAAATCTTGGGTTTCAAGAGAGACAAGTTTTCTGTTCGATTTCTCCAATAGCAGAACGTCCTAGTCGTTGATTTCACAGGTAATATATCCCCTTCTTAGAATTGCTATAATGTTCATCTTACTTCTGTTCTTTGTTGTTAAATAGCACTTCTTTGCTCAATGGGTTGGATGCATACTAGAGATGTATATTGATAACATTAGGTATTTACTACAGATGTTGCGAAATTAAAAACAGTCAGAAGAAGGGATGCTCAAGTATTCTCATTCTCTGTTTTGTATACTCTGATTGATACTAATATTGTTGTATGATTGGTTTTTTATAGGGGCATAATGCTTATTCTTCTGTAATCATCAAGCAAATTATAGATAAAGCTCAGAGTTATTCAGGTACAATTCAATTTCGCCTCCAGAAAAAAAAACTAAATTTTGAATTTTGATTTGTGGGTTTTGAGAAAACCCTCTAATTTACCATCTGGGGGGTTTTGAAATTATGGGTTTGTTTTTGGCATGTGGGTGTGTATTTGTTTTCTTTGTAGGCATGTTGTTAAAAAGTGATCCAGATCGTTGCATAGGCATTGTTTGTTTGTTTTTTTTTGGATCGGTAAGCATAGGCATTGTTAATTGTAGGTATCAATAATCCTATTAGTACTGGTGTCAAGGAATCTGTTGCATTCTGTACGGCTGCTGCCAATTGCAAGGAATGTGGGATTTTGACAGATGGAGGTATCACAATTGAAGATCCAATATTGGGGAAAAGAGTTTGGAAGAATCAGAAAAACTAAATCTAAAAATCCAGGTTTTACTCTCTGTTTGATGTTGGTGGTACCATATGGACTTACCGCTTGATATTTATAGTAATACTTTGGCTGGTCTCAGGTGATGATGGCTCGATCTTCTCACATTTGGCTAAGTTGTTTCCGGGACTGTGGATGGTTAAAAGAGGTTACATTAGTTCAAGCATGCTAACGAATCTAAAAGAGGTAAATAGTATACAGTGGATGGTAGCATTTACGGTTTATCTTGATTGAGTGGAGTTTCATGATGCGGAGAAGAAGACATTTGAGTTTATCTAAAAGAGGTAAATAGAATACTAGATAGGCATGTTTGTTGCCATTCAAGTCTAATGTTGGTGATTTTTGTTTGTCCCGTGTGAGGTTCATATTTTGAGATATAAATTCGTCTTCGCATCTTATTTTAGTTGCATTAGGATGGAGGGAAACTTAATGCTAAGATTTTTGGAGGACTCATTGAAGAATGTTTTTGGGTAGAACCACTCAACCGAGGATGTGGTGTTGATGGCGAAAAAGGAAGGTGATTTTTTTTTTAAAGCAAAAAGGAAGGTGATGATATTGTGCATTCACCTTACAAAGAAAATGTTGTATTAAGTGTGAAACTCTTAATACAGAGTTCCTATTAAAAAGGAAATCAATGATTCACCTTAAAAAGGAAATCGGTGATTTCGTTAAATTAAGGAAATCCTATTAATGTTTCCCACTTAATACAGGAGTTCGTGTTAAGAAGGAAAGGAAATCGGTGACCTTAATTAGCCTTTCTTTATATATATATATGCAAGTCATCCATAGGTTACAGGAATGAGTTTTTGGATCAGCAGTAACATGTCCGGATGACTCAAATGAGGGTGCTCGAAGCGACAATGCAATTGAGTAACAAAAAAGTTAGAAATCATGAGCACTTCAATTTCATAGCACGAATTTAAAAAAAAAAACATGTACAACTTTCGTGAATGAAGGAATCTGCGTATATGACATCATGGTGCTATAAAACTAACAATTATTTTAGTATTTAAAATGTGTTAATTTGTGTTGTTTAACTCTCCTTTGTCGGATTGACGACTAGCTGCACTGGAAGGTAATGCAAACATGATGATTTGGGGTTCTTGCTTACAGTAGTATTTGTAATGTTGCAAAAAAAAAATTAATGCTATGCTTTTCCACAGGTTTTGAGTATAACAGTGGAAAAGAAGATTGATTAGCATATGGAGAAGCTTGGGCTTTGGTTTTGATCAGAAATTTTGGTTTATAAGAGCCGTGGTTTGGTTTTCTTGGTTTGGTGGTGGAGAAACATATAAATGTAGAGAAGAAAACCGAATAGCATCTGAAGAAGCATCGGGCGAAGAATGAAAACCCTGTCTTCAATCACTGCCCACACTAAAATCTCTCTCTGAAAAGGTAAAAATCAGCAAATTCTTTGGTGTGTTTTTTTGCTTCATTTTGAGCCTGTTGAAGCAACCATGAAGAGTTTATTGTTCCTCTTCGTCAGTATATTATCACTGTGTACATTATTGAAGACGGGTCCAGATATGCGACACATTATGTGTTGATGCGTCATTTTCACAATTGCTCTTCTAACTGGTGCTTGGTGAATCGGACTTTGCAGGATAGAGTCCATGGTAAGTGTGACAGTTTTTCTATTTGTGTTAAAAACGGTGATGCTGCAAGTTCTAGAATGAACTGGTGTGTGAAATATGTGAAAAAAATCTACAAAAAAAATAATATATCGTTCTTATCGTCACGAGCAATTAATGCACTGCCTTATTATCAATTTTGCGCGGATGGGTTCATTGATTAGCTATAACCAGTTAACAACTGAGCAGTGTTAATCGATTTTTGTTTCCCAGAACAAGTGTTACAGTTTATGGGATTTAGCAAAGGTGTTACAGTTTAGCTCTTTGTTGTTGGCTTTCATAGCTTCTCAGTGACTTAAAATGGCTTTACATAGCTTATTATAGTCGCAACACGGGCACGTACCATAAGGGAATGCTTGATATGATCCAAATCAACAAACCATCCTCTAAGGTCAGTGGTGGTGGTTCTTAATTAACATTAGACGTTTCTGTATGTATAACAATACAGTTCAAGAGTACAGTACATTTTGTTTTAATGGATTACATGGATTATAAAAATTGAAAATAAGAAAAGTCGGGCATGCGGTGTTGTGCAAACACCAATTGAATTAACTGGTGAAGAACCCAAATGCAACGAAGTATCTTTATCAGTATTGTTCAAAGGGATTAAAAGAAAAATGGACCGCAAAACTACCAGAAACAATTCAGGAAGAAATTTACTATGCCCGGTGCGAAGCACGGGCACAAAATCTAGTAACCCTTAAAACTTCGATGCTAGTTCAGCTCACTTTGTCTGCACACATGCAACTCGTAGTTACCCTTGCACCCGGGAACTCACAAGACACCACCGCAAGAGTTGAATTTTTTTTTTTCTTGTGAAAATTATCAATTCCCTGTTTAGATTATCCTCCCGGGCAGTCGATTCTAAAACACCAAACAAGGGGCCGACGGGCCATAACCACATCCAATATAATTGATAATTGATACAGAGTTGTCTTCATGTAATTGATTGATGAAGGGACCGCCAACATCTAAGTAAACAGGTAATGCTGAATTTACTATGAATCAATGTCAGACAAGGATTGCCCTACCATTGAGTAGACATAAACAAACAAAAAGACCAGAAATGAACTATTCTTAGAACTCGAGTTTGAGCCAGAAAAATGAGAAGGAAAAGGGTAATTCTTTCTTCTACATTAATTTCTGTTTTGGACTGAACTCTTGGATGGAGTAGATAATTCAGTTTCACTACAAAATGTACTTGAGAATTGAGTCCTGGAATCTAGTGACTGAAGTGATCTTACGACTTCAGACATTGCCGGCCTTTTCTCAGGCACAACACAAGTGCAAAGAAGAGCAATATCTAGAACATCCAACATCTCTTTATTGAATGAATTTGAGATTTTAGGATCTAGAACTTGACCTGCTCCATTTGTAGTGTTGATTTTTCTTCGAACCCATCTCACAACATCTATAGACGAATCTTCTGCTTGTGTTACTTCAGCATTCCGACCTGTTACTAGCTCTAACAACACAACACCAAAGCTGTAGACATCCATTTGCTCAGTAGCTTTCTTACTGCAACTTTGTTCTGCAATCAGTGTAAAAATAATTGTAAGACAGTTGAATAATCTAAGCATAAAATAAAATAATCTTTGCATTACTTATTCGATTAAGGCTTTGCTTGGTCCAGCCATGAATATTCTGAAATATTAACAGACAAAATTCTTGGTGCACTTCACTACGTCTACCACAGCAGGCTTAGTCGTGTAGGAGCAAGCATATGAAGTATTTTTCAGTGGCACATTTATCAACTTGGTGTCTGCCGTGCATTGCCTAACTGGTGGCATATAATGGTAGAGTTAATCATATAGATCCACCCTTCATTAGAGATAGAATTTTGAAGTTCAACTACACGCTCTTATGTAGGAAAAACATTTTAAGTGTATGCTGCAAAGTTTCGTTGCTTTGTGATTACGCGCTAAAATAGCATATTGATAATAGTAAAGATAACCTGCTTGTCGAAGAACTTATATAACTTGATAGGAGAAGTTTTGGATATCCTCATACCTGGTGCCATATAACAAGAAGAAGTCATGTTTGGAGTAACGGTTGCCTGATAGCCGATTTCTCCAACTACTCGGTCAAGTGCATAATCAGTAAGTTTTGGTTCAAAATCTGAATCCAAAAGAATGTTTCTTGATTTAATGTTCCTATGCAGTAACTGTGGGACATAATCTTTATGAAGATAAGCTAATCCTTGAGCAGCTCCAATGGCAATCTTCAACCTAACACCCCATTCTAGTCGAGTATCTAATTTGCAAATTAAATCTCCTAGACTTCCCATCGGTACAAATTCGTATATCAAAATGACTGAATCCTCCAACAGAAAAAAACCAAGCAATTTAGTGATGTTCTTATGTCTGATCTTAGCTAATGTCTTCATCTCAGCTTTCAATTTTTTTAAGGACAGAGAACCATTGTTCATCAACTTCTTTACCGCAAAGAATTCACCACTAGGTGATTGGATAACGTGAACACCCCCGAACGTTCCTCTGCCTTGCAATGCAACCTTGCTATCAATTACCCTCATTATATCGTCTTCAGTAATTTTTAAAGGATAGAAAAACACAGAATTCCAGTTACTTCGACGGGATTTTCTGTTAGACGACCAGTACATTGTTGTTAATATAGTAGCAAAAACCATGATACCAACAGCAAAAGCCACCATTATCAGTATGTAGGCCAACTTGGAGTGCCGAGCAGGTGGTTTACCGTTCTCATCAGAACAAGAATTTGGTAAACCAGGTCCGCAGAGATCAGGGTTTCCTTCCAGGGATGAAGCAGGAAGACCAGAAATAAGGGATAATGGAACCTTACCAGAAAGCTTATTGTAAGATACGTTGAATTGTGCAAGCTTAAGATTCTGTAGCTCTTGTGGAATAGGACCAGTGATATTATTATCGGAAAGATCGAGGTATGTTAGAACTGGTAAGTGAGCTAGAGAAGTCGGGATTTCTCCAACAAGATTATTATCAGCTAAAGCTAAAGAGACTAGTTTTCTACATTTTGTAAGCTGGGGAATTCTCCCGGAGATCAAATTGTGTGAAAGATTAATGATACTCATTACAGGAGAGTCGCAAAAATTTAGAGGAAGATCACCATATAGACTATTAACTGATGCAGAAAATCTGTACAAACTCTTAACCAAACCAAGACCTCGAGGAATTACACCAGTAAATTTGTTGTTATCAATCTGCACTTGCTCTAAGTTAGCAGCCTCAGAAATTGAATCAGCTATTTCACCTGAAAACCTATTGTTCTCTGCTCTAATTAGCTTGATTTTCGGCAACGACCAAAGTTGCTTAGGAAAATCCCCACTAAACTCATTGTTCTGAACTTGAAATCTCTCAAGATTCAAGCATTCTTCAAGAGCTTCGGATACTAAACCCGTGAAGGAATTTGTATGTAAACTTAAGTTTATAAGTCCTTTTCCCTTGCAGGCATCAGTTGGAAATGACCCAGATAGTTTATTCTGTGAAACATCTAAAGATACCAAATTTTGTAGACTCAATCTAAGTCCAGGAGGAATCACACCAGTTAAGTTATTCTGCGAAAGATCTAAAATTTCTAACCCATGTAAACTCACAAGAGAATCAGGAATTAAACCATAAAAACCAGATTTCTGTAACAAAAGCTGCTTGAGTTTCCCAAACTTCCCAATCTCAACAGGTATTTCACTTGAAAGGAAAGGGTTTTCAGATAAATCAAGAACAATAAGTTCAGTGAGATTACCAAAAACATATGAAGGAAGATTACCTGTAAATAAATTGCTAGCCAAGTTGAGTATTTCTAAATTCTTTAAATTTCCAAGATTATCAGGAATCTTACCTTCAATGTGGTTCTTACTAACATCAAGAGCTTTCAGAGAACTAAACAAAGAAACTTGATCTGGAATAGTTCCCCATATGAGATTATTACTAAGATTAAGTGATTGTAAAGAACTACACTGTGAAAGATGAAGAGGAATGGGTTGATTAAAGACATTATTTGCAAGATTTAAATGAGAAAGATTCGGAAGTTTACAGACTGAAGAAGAGATTTGGCCTGAAAGATTAAGATTTTGAAGATTCAGAGAAGTGATTGATGGAGGGGTTTTGGTTGAGCAAGTTATTCCAACCCAGTTACAAAAATGGGTAAGTGAATTATTAGACCATGTAGAGAGAGAATTACTTGGGTCTTGAATGGAGTTTTTGAAAGTGAGAAGAATTTCTGTTTCTTGTAAAGAAGAAGTAAAGATGAAGAATGAGAAGAAGGAGGAAAGATAGAAAATGAAGTAGATTGATGAAGTAGTAGTAGCCATTACAGAGAATGAATGAGAATGTTTTGGTTAGTAACTTAGTTGTTGTAACAAGTTTTTCTATGCATTCTGTGATGTCTTCAATGTTCTTGTGTTTTTCTTCTTAAATGGAGAGTGAGAGTGTGGAGAATAGAGTGAAATGTACAGAGTAGAGTGGGAGTGAGTGGACCAGTGTAAAGGACTGGATGGGTCAATGCTTTCATTGATTATTATTATTGTTGTCTCGAAAAGTAGCTGACCTTTATATCCTGGCGTTTTTAGGGGCCACCCCAAAGGATTTAGGGGCTATCAATTTATACTCAGCCAAAGACTCTAGTTAAGGGGTACCTTATATGATATTGAAGTTACATAAATGCCCTTCTGGTAAAACTGTATAAAAACCAAATCAAAAAAAATTCTACTCATTGCAACTCTTCTTCTTCCAGTTTCATATTATCTTCCTATTGTGGAAGAAAAAAAAATTTTCCTCGTTCAACCGAAACATCGTCGCGAATCGTAAAATCAAAACATCGTCGATTCGATTATAAAACAATGGATAAGATAAATGAAACCCACAGACCTAGAACCAAAAATGTTGCTCGAGGTATCGATCCAAACATTGGAATTTTAGCAAGAAATAAAGAAATTCTTGCTGCAAATGAAGAAGAACGCGAAGAAGAAGTACCCGGAAATGTAGTCGGTGGTGGCGATTCCGAGACTCAAACACTTCGTCAACTTCAAATGGCCCCAATTAGGTAAGAATCTATCCTTTTTGGGGTTTATTTCGCTTTAATTCGTCGAATCGAGAAAAAAAATTTCTAGGGTTTTCGGTTATTTATCCAGATTCGGACGATATGCATGCTCATTTACTTCCGAATGTAGTCGTGTTCTTCATTTTTCAAGAACATCGACAGTATTCGGGAGAAAGATTTGATGATTATCTGCCGAATATTGGTGGCCATATCTTCCTGGATACAAACTGCTAATAATCGGTAGTTTAATGAATTTTTTGGCTACCGAATATATTTAAGTAGACACAAAGTATTCGGAAGAACACTCACTACCGAATGTATATATTGAAAAAATCTCAAAATTTCTGATATAGGAAAAATCCCATTTTGGGGCCAGTATTTATTCGGAAGACAATATAATGTTTTATACCTCCGATTGTGTAGGATAAAATTTTAGAGTTTCTGAACTCCAGTTGATGAATATTCGGTTGTAAACATGTTTAGTTATATTCCGATTGTTTTTCATTCGGAAAAAATATGTGTCTTCTTACTTCCGAATTTGTACATTCGGGTTATAGATGTGCACTTTGTCTTCCGATTGTGTAGGATGAAAAATTTACAGCTTCTGAACTCCAATTGATGTATATTCGGTTGCAAATATGTTTAGTTAGCTTCCGATTGTTTTGTATTCGGGAAAATATGTGTCTTCTTACGTCCGAATGTGTACATTCGGGTTATTTTCCATACTTTGTCTTCCGATTGTATAGTTTGTAAATATTGTTCCTTTCTTTGTTGTTTAGACAAAGTCGAGAAGGGAGGAAGAAAGTGACAGCTAGTGCTAGGAGGGAAAGGAGTGCCAAAGATAATTCAGGTGCTCAACAAAGCGAACAAGAACAAAGCAGTCAACAAGGAGTGCAACCAACTGTTGAACAACAAGGCAGTGAACAAGGGGTGCGACCAAGTGTTGAACAAGCCGCTCAACAAAGTGCAGGACCAAGTGTTGAACCAGTTGATCCAGTGGCAAGAGTAGAGAAGAAGAAGGACAACCAAGTGGTACCCAAAAAGCCAAAAAAGGAAAAGATGTTGTAAGGAAGGATATTGCTAAGAAAGCATCACATCTTGTCCCTCAGCACTTGAAGAAGAAGGGTATTCCAGCAGGCACAATCCTTGGACTACCAGCGGATGGAGGAAAATTGCTATTTGGATACAAAGACTCATGGGCCAGAGAAATATATGAAACCGAGGTAATAAAATTACTATTTTTTATTAATGTATTGTCTATGTGTTATATCGTAATACTTGTATTAAGGATTTTTTTATGTACTTTAATAGGATCATCAAGATGCGGTCCGTCTACTCAAACCTACCGCCGCACCAACAAAAATGCTTGCGTGGCCTTTATCCGGTGAATGTGAAAGGTTCAAGACAATTGTTGCCAACTCGGGGTTAGCTAATGCCGCCGAGAATTCATTGTTGGAACATGATCGTGTGGCCATATCGGCGTTCGTGGAGAGAATGTATCCTGAGACCGATACTTTCCATATGCCGTTTGGGGAGATGACGATCACCCCGGATGATGTTGTGCAGATTCTTAACCTTCCCGACCAAGGCACAGCTGTGAAGTTTAACTACACAAAGCAGTTAAGTTGGGCACAACTTTATTCTCTAACTAACAAGTGCTTAGGTTGGGATGAAGAGACAACAACAGCAGAGTTTAGGAGGCATGCCAGTTATAGAACAAGACAGATCAACATTACAGCTTTGATGAATATGTTCCGAGGCACCTTGGAGAAGGAAAAGAATGGAACGTTAACTGATGAGCAAGTGAACCACGCTGCCACTGCATATCTCCTCTGTGTATTGGGATGTGTCATATTCCCCAATACTTCTGGCAACCGGATCGACGCCAACCTTATACAACTTTTGGATCCTCTCCATGAAGTCGGTGACTATTCTTGGGGCACGGCATGCCTAGCATTCTTGATGGAAGAGTTGAGAAAGGCGTCGAGGCTAGGAACCTGCCAAGTTGCCGGGAACGTGGCTCTATTGCAGGTTTTTTCTTTAACTCTATAACTCACTCTATAGTTATTCGGTAGACAATACATATGATGCATATTCATAACTCCGACGCATATCATAACTCCAAAGGACGCATATTCGGTAGGAATTGATCCATCTTATTTTCCGAATGTTTGTTATTCGGTGGCTAGGTACTTAGTTTTATTTCCGATTATATATAATCGGAAATATGTTTTTGATATTACCACCGAATATACAGGCCAGAAAAACTAGAGGTTACTGAACTCCAAAGGACGCATATTCGGTAGGAATTGATCCATCTTATTTTCCGAATGTTTGTTATTCGGTGGCTAGGTACTTAGTTTTATTTCCGATTATTATAATCGGAAATATTTTTTGATATTACTACCGAATATACAGGCCAGAAAAACTATAGGTTACTGAACTCCAAATGACGCATATTCGGTAGGAAATGATCCATATCTATTTCCGAATGTTGGGTATTCGGTAGATAGGTACTCAGTTTTGTTTCCGATTATATATAATCGGAAATTATGTTTGGAAATTACTACCGAATATACACAATCTATTTACTAAAACTTGATTTCTTATGTATATAGGCATGGATCTATGACCACTTCCCTATCCTGAAGTTGGCCGGAGAGAACCCGGGGTGGTGCAAAGGTACTCCTAGAGGAACAAAGTATATATTTGAAGACAACCGTTCTAGGACAAAAGAGCAGCAGTTGATTCGTATGAGGGAGATTTTGGACCAATTGAAGGCCTCGGACGTATGCTTTGATCCATACAAGGAAGATCGAGCCAGTGGGCATATAAATTTTCGGTCGGACTTTTCCATTTATTTTGGACCATTGTGGCACCCCACAGGATATGTGATGTATAACCCCTCTAGGGTGATGCGACAACACGGGTATATACAACAACAACCTCTGGAGAAAATGGGGGATTACTACAAATTGGAGTTGGAGTTGTGCTATTCTAGTGGTGATAATCTTACAATTGTTCACACAGGCCCACCTACTGTTCTTGATAACTGGGATAAGAGGAATGACTTCATTATCGACACTGGTAGACGAACCAACCGAGGTGATGAAATTTCTCCAGACTATATGAGTTGGTATAACAAGGTATCACATCCTTTGGTTATCCGTGAAATCAAATCCAACACTACTGCGGCGGGTTCAAGTTATAATTGTATCATCAAAGACAAACCAGCTGGTTATGATAGACTGGTGCGTGTTCTTATATTTTTGTTCATTTTATATGATTCCTATAAATCTTAGGTAATTACCGTTTTATTTTATGTCATTACGTATAAAAAACAGGTGAATAGGTTCAAGCGTGTTTCCAAAATGTTAACTGCATGCCTGAAGAGCGGAGATCCCATGCCAGCTGAGAAGATCAAAGAGGCTATAGATCTAGTTGATAATATGGATAACGAAGATTATGCTGCCCAGTTTGGGGAGAAAGTCACGAAGAGGCATCCGCCCAAGGTGGCAGTATCAAAGACGGGTAAAAGAACTCGAGCTTCATCGAGCGCTGAAGCTGCTCCAACTGAAGCTGCTCCAACTGAAGCTGCTCCAACTGAAGGTGATCAAACCCGTGGTCGTGCAGGACTAGGAGGTAGTCACGGTCGTAAAGTAAAGAAGAGAAGATAAATGACAATGATTTTTGTTGTACATTCGGAAATTTGTTTGGGTAACTAAGTTAGACAAGTTCAAATGACAAAGATTTGTGTGTTATATTCGGAAGATTTGATAACTAATTTAACTTCCGATTATTTCAATTTCAAAATTTGTGTTTTTCCCAAATTCTGATTTTTGGGCCATCGTACAATCGGAACTTTACAAAAAAAATTATCCTCTGAATATTACAAGTTCAAAACAAACCACGCCATGGCTCTAGGTGGTTCCAAGGGCCAATATAGAAGGTTAGACAGCCCATATTCGGAAGTTTGGGTAACTGTTTAACTTCCGATTAATTCAATTTCAAAAGTTGAAAAGTATCAGTTTTTCCCAAATTCTGATTTTTGGGTCATCGTACATTCGCAACTTTACAAAAAAATTTATCCTTCGAATATTACAAGTTCAAAACAAACCACGCCATGGACCTAAGCCTAATCGGAAGTTTAGTTTTTATTACCCTTTCGATTATTCTAACCGAATATTACAATCGGAACCAAACAACACCATAATCGGAAAGAAAGTTGACTCATAACATAACCGAATATTACAATCGGTAGTTTGTTTAACAAAATAATCTACCGATTTCGTATAATCGGCTAGTTTTTATATTAATAATACTCCGATTACATCCATTACATAAAATTCAAACGGCCTTAACCTTACAATTTCGTCAAAAACACCTAAAAATCCATACCCCTAATTGACCATAAAAGTATTAAAACAGATCATAACTTCCAGCGACCATAGAAATTGTCCCTCTTGATTTTGTAGCATCCTTCATGTTCAAATCGTTTCCCGTAGAGGTCCACATACTGGCGATCCGCAAGATTTCTCTGAAATTATGAATGAGTAACAAGTTAGTACTAACTTTTGTTAATGTGAGTTGGAGTTACAGAGATACTTACTCGTTTTTCATACGTCCACCAAGGAAAAGCGTTCCTAACAAACCGTTCCTCATCTTCAAGTTTGTCAATCTCCTTATCGAGCGCATTCTTTCTCATCTTAATGTCATTGGATGATCTTCGAATTCGATTACCATCTAAGGCCTCAAATACCATTAAGATACGGTTCCATATCTGCTCTTCGGATTCCGATTTGTGGAGCTTGTGAACACGATCATGAGTAGTTACCACAACCCACGCTCTATAAATAGCACAATCTTCTTCTTCGGCAAAAGCAATATCCATGTTTTTTGTTATGAAAATTAAAACCGAAGAGAGGAAAGAGTTTGGTGCAATTGGGGTGATAGATATGAGTTTCTTCATATAGGTTTAGGGTCCAACGGCTCTTTTTGTTTTTCCCAAAAACTCCAACGGCTAATTTGACGAAATTTGAATGTGGAGAAACCAATAATCGGTAGGTATTAGATTTAGCATATCTACCGATTATGGTAGCTTTCAAAATTTGAATTTGCGGCAACTTATAATCGGTAGGTTTTGTAATATATTTAACTCCCGATTAACGCTGAATCCAAAACACGAACCAAGAAATACTGCACCGACTACAATCGGAAGTCTGGGAAATATTTTGGCTTCCGATTGCATTCGGAGGGTAACAATGTTATCATATCCTCCGAATATATAAGGGTAATTTCGCCATTACGAATTACGCGAGATAAGGGCTGGCTACATTTTCCCTTTGGGTGACCTTTTTTGTTTTATTGTTGGCCCCTAAATCCTTTTGAGTGGCCCCTAAAAACGCCAGGCTTTTTATATCAGACGGATATAAAATTTACCAATCATGTACTGCAGGACGGAATAACTAGTTAATGAGTTCGCCGAATTTATTCGCGAATCAGACCGAATTATATGGATAGGCGTATTATGTGTGTCTGATTCAAATTCCGACTTCAATTTCGTGTATTAAATGGGTGTTGCGGATAATGTGTGAATTATCTCAGGAAGTTTGGCATCTTTGTTTGCTAAAGCTAATGTTGATTAGGGATTTTTGCTTGCTTTGGTAGTTTATCTGCTGCTTGATTTTCAGATCTTTTTTTAAACTTGAAACCTAAATAAGTAATTTCACAAAGCTAAATTTTGCATTTTTTTTCTTTAATATTGTTTGATTCTGCAATTTCATCGGTGTTTGCTTCCTATTGGTGAAATCTAAAATTCCTTTATTATTTCCTTCTACCCAAAAATTCTTCAGATTTAATTTTTCGGCTCATTTAGCTCGTGTAACAGATCTAAGGCTTCTGCATATTCCCGCCCTTCTGCTGTGAAGATCCAGACTTAACATATTTACTTGTTATGGCATCATTGCTAATGATTAGTATGAATCCAAGCTAACTAGCAAGATAAATCAAATGTCCAAGCTGCATCAAAGTTTAATTTTATTTGATTCTGGGAATGTGCTTTCCAGGATATTTTAGGTTTAATAGAGATATTCTTCTTTGCAAGCTTATTAGAATTTACACCGGATAAAGGACGCAAATCATTTCAATCTCTCTGAATTGGAATTGAAGTTTGCAGAGAAGTACTAGTTTCATCTTGAAAAAATCTAATATGTATCGTTTTTTAGATTAATCGCACTTTGTAGCTGCTACTTTAGTGCTAGGACCAGTATTGCAGTCTGTTATCCAGTAATTATTGTAGTCTACGTACAAAAGCATTCTAAATTGTTAAAGCAGGTAAAAAGTCTTTATTTTCTAGTTGTAAAAGATGCGCATTTTGTCACTAGTGGTAATACAAAGATTCCACCTCATTCAGCTTGTCATACAAAGATTTTACTGAAAAATCTCAATTGTTAGTAAACATCTACCTTGGTTTATCTGCATCTGTACAATTAATACATTTATAAAAGTTTTGGTATCAAGGCCTTTTTGTGCTACATTACGAGGAAATTATATGATAGTTGTTGATATATGAAAATAATTACTCCTTAGCAGGGGTAGGGAGCCCCTAAAGGAAGGATAAACCCACCAACATGTCCATAAAATGGAAAGGACAAGGAGGGGATTTGTGGAGAAGTTGAAGGTTACATTAGGAGGAATGGCAATAGTTGTAAATAAGGAAGCTTATATGACATGTGGCATGATGTCATGAGAAGAAGGGTTTTGGGAAAAGGCTATATAAGGAAGGACATAGTACAACGGAAAGGAAGTTCTCTCTCATTCTATTCTATGAAAAAGATGTTGTCATTGTTGTGACTAGGACATGTATGACCAAACTCATATTCTCCCCTCCACAATAGTAACAAAGTTCCACTTATTTATGTCAAGATCGATAAGATTTGACGCAAGTGTTAAAAGGTTGTTCATGTTAGAATATAGGTGATCTAAAGTATTTGTGAGATTAGGTATCCAGTTATCATTCCAAATATTGAATAACTCGACATCTCTCACTTCCCAGAAAGTATAGTTTTAGATCAGGGATACTTCCTGCAGAATACACTTCCAAATGTATAATGCATTAGCACATTTTCTTACATATGAAAATAATGTTATTCATAAAGTATGTAGATTTAATAATTCTGACCGACCAAGTATTTAGCAAAGAAATTATCCTCCTTGAATCTCAGGTCTCCCATAGTTAAAGGTTATCAAAGATAGTTACATGTCTTGATATAAAAATCCTATGGAATTAATTAACTTCTTTTTTCCGACCAAAATTCATGTTGGGTAACATTTATTCGATATGTTATTTTCTTTACATAACATAAAACATCTCATTTGATAAACAGGTATATTAGACTTCCGTAAGTGTTGAATCGTTGCGGTGTCTAAAGGTTTGGTGAGAATATCAGCCAATTGTTGTTTTGACGGCACAAACTCTATGTTGACAATACTATTTTCATAGAGATCTCTAATGAAGTGGTATCTTATGTCAATGTGCTTAGTTCTTCAGTGCTCAACGGGATTCTCAGTAATTCGAATCGCACTTGAGTTATCACAAAAGATTTTCATTATTTCAGTATTGATTCCATAATCAGTAAGCATTTGTTTCATCCATAAAAGTTGAGCACAACACGAACCTGCAACAATGTATTACACCTCACACGTTGATAGAGATTATGAGTTTTGTTTCTTGCTATGCCAGGCAACAAGATCTAGTCTCACATAGTAGAATCCTCCAGATGTGCTTTTCATATCTTCTACACAACCTGCCCAATGTGCATCAGAATACGTTGTAAGATCAGTGTTAGTATCAAACGTATAAGAGAGACCATAACCGATAGTATGTTGTACATATCTTATGATCCGTTTAGCAGCTGCAGGATGAGATTCTTTTGGCTTAGCCTAAAATCTAGCACAACAACCAACGCTAAAAGCGATAACTAGTCTTGTTGATGTTAGATATAGAAGACTTCCAATGGTGGATCTATAAAGTTTTTGATCAACATTAACACCATTCTCATCCTTATGTAACTTCCTTGTAGTGGGAATAGGAGTTAATTTGGGAGTACTTTTCTCAAGACCAAATCTTTTAACAAGATCTTTTGCATATTTTTCTTGAGAAATGTAAATTTCATTCTTATGTTGTTGAATTTGTAGACCCAAAAAGAATCCTAATTCACCAACATTGCTCATCTCGAATTCCTTGCCAATAGAGATTTGAAACTCTTTAGCAAGTTTCTCGGAAGTAGATCCATAAATTATGTCATCTACATAGATTTGAGCAATAAGGACATCTTTCCCGCTCCATTTGGTAATTATAGTCTTATGTGCTCCTCCTTTTGAGAACCTTATCGAAGAAGTGAAGTATTTGACTTTTCATACCACACTCGAGGTGCTTGTTTTAATCCATATAATGCCTTTTTGAGCTTAAATACATGATCGGGATATTCTGGACTTTCAAAACCTTTAGGTTGAGCAACATAGACCTCTTCCTTTAAACACTCATTTAAGAATGCAGATTTTACGTCCATTTGAAATAGCCTAATATTGAGAAAACAAGCATGAGCTAATAATGATCTTATGGAATCAAGGAGGGTAACAGGAGCAAAAGTTTCATCAAAGTCGATTCCTTCAATCTGTGAATATCCTTGAGCGACAAGTCTAGCCTTATTTCGAACCATTGTACCGAACTCATCTGACTTGTACTTATATATCCAGTTTGTACCAACAATATTAATGTTAGAGGGACAAGGCACGAGTTCCATACGTCTTGTCTTTTGAATTGATTTATCTCTTCATGCATAGCATTCACCTAAAAGGGATCATTCAGAGCTTCATCAACATTTTTAGGTTCCACTTGCGAGAGATAACAGCCAAAATTGCAAATATTTTGGAGTTGATTTCTCGTCTTAGCTGTGGATTCCGTACCTCCAATAATATTGTCAGTATCATGATTCCTATGAACCCACAAATGTCGTGGAGTGGTATGTTCAACAGGAAGACCCTGAGTAGGATTTTTCTCCTCGCCACCAGAAACATCGGGATCAGTAACCGTTGGTACTACTTCCACTGAATCTGGAACTTCTTTGACTTTCTCGGTTGTCTCCAAGGGAGGTAACTCAGCAGGAGAGTCATCATGATGAAAGTCTTTCAAGTCATCAATGATAACATTTGTTGATTCCATCATAACACGAGATCTGAGATTATATACTCTAAAACCATGACTGTTAGATGCATATCCAAGAAAATACCTTCATCGCTTTTTGAATCAAATTTTCCTTTTTTTTATTGATCCTTGAGAATGTAGCACTTACTGCCAAATACACGGAGATAGTGTAAGTTAGGCTTCTTACCATACCATAACTCATAAGGAGTATTCATAGTTCGTGACCGTAAATACACACGATTGATCAAGTAGCAGGCTATAAAGACTGCTTCTCCCCAAAAAATTAAAGGTAAGTTCTTGTTATGGAGCATTACTCTAGCCATTTCATGTATACTTCTCGGCAACTTCATTAGCTTGCGGAGTGATATGTGGTGAATATTGTTGAATAATACCCAGTTGGTCACAGAATTCGAACACTTTGGTGTCTTCGAATTCAGTTCCCCGGTCACTCCTGATTTTATTTAGTCTATGACCTTGTTCATTATGGATTCTATTAACAATAATCTTAGATTCACTTAGGGTCTCGTTCTTGTAAGCTAAGAATGCCAACCAAGTAAATCTGGTGTAATCATCAACCATTGCCAAAGAATATTTCTTCCTTCCAACAGTAGGTTGTTGAATGGGTAAAAAAAGATCCATGAGAATTAAATCTAGTGGAGATTTGGTGGCAGTGTCTCGAGATGATTTATGTGAAACTCGTACTTGTTTACCTTTTTGACAAGATCCACAAACACCATCGATCTTAACATTGATTTTTTGGGAACACCTTTGACAAGTTCTTTGTTAATGATCTTGCCAAGGAGGCGAAAATTGATGTGACCAAAATGCTCATGCGAAATATGCATAGATTCCACCTTTTTCAGATTGCAATAAAGATTAGACTGAATATCTACAATATAACAGTTATTCTTGCCACGTATTCCCGGAAAAATTAGTTTTTCAGATTTATCTTCAATGTATCATCTTTCAGCACTGAAGATAACTTTATGGCCTTTGTCGTAAATTTGACTAACAGAGAGAAGATTTGCAGTCATACCTTTGACGTAAACAACATCATGGATTTCAGGTACACCACGCAGTTTGATCGTTCCCTTTTTGTTGATGTAGCAACAACCCCTGTCTCCAAATGTCACAGGACCTCCATCAAAGTCGCTTGAATTCATGAACCACGAAAGATCTCCTATCATATGTCGGCAACATCCACTGTCAAGAAACCATTGAAATGGTGAGGATGACTTTAAAGCGAAAGCTCCCATACTAACATCATTGTTCCCAAAGGAATATTTTTTTAGCCTTTTAGAACTCATAAGGTTAGAGAAAAGTTTTCTAACTTTCATATTAAGACTACTAGCAACCTTTAATTTCTTCCTAAAGAGTTTACAAGTATGTTGGTAATGATTGAAAGCACCAAAAAACATACAGGAGCCTATAGCCGGTGTGGCAACATCATTTGATTCTTTCGAACTACTCTGAGTCGCATTGGTTTTATTGAAGCCTAAGCCTCTTTTATCTCCAGACTGACGAAAATTCATGAGACATGAATCAAGAGAATTTTTCGAAAAATTAAAGAGATTGGAATATTTTTCAACAGAGTTCATCATCCCAAGAGTTTTATTGAGAAAGGATATAGAATTCCCCGCATCTACAATTTTCTCTTCATTAACTTGAATCTGTTCATCCAAACTAATGGGGAGAGTCTTTTCCCTTTCATATCCTTCTCGAAGATCAGAATCTCTGATGTAAATTTTACGGTGAAGTCCATCGATTATCCTTATCAATCGATGTTTCTCATGACAAAGTTTATCGATTATATTCTTCAAATCAATACCAAAATCAACATCGATGGTTTCTAGAACACACTCGGAATTTGGCATAATCTGTACTGGTGATACATTTCCCGATATTGTACTCATATCCATGTAATCAGACTGCTTCAACACAAACTTATTAGGTCTTAGCGTGTTTGCCTGCTCTGATACCAATTGAAAACACTAGGGGTACCAAAATACACCACCAACTTTTTCGTAGGCAATATGTATGGACAAACTCAACACAACTCCGAGAGCTAAACTCAATCAAGGAAAGTGTCCAGAGTTATATATATCTCTCTCTCGCGCGCACGATTAGAATATTTACAGAAATGAATCTGTGAACCTAATCACACAAAGAGTTCTTGGATGGTACCAAAGACCAATGTCCAAGGATCAATCAAGTCGTATTCAACAAACTAGGTTGGATGTATCTACTATGATTGATCAACGCACAACCTGTGATATTTCAATTGTAAAGATGAACAATATAATGCTTAAAAAGAAATAACATAGACACCAGAAGTTTTGTTAACGAGGAAACCGCAAATGCAGAAAAACCCCGGGACCTAGTCCAGATTGAACACCAAACTGTATTAAGCCGCTACAGACACTATCCTACTATCAATTAACTTCAGTCTGGAATGTAGTTGACCCCGAAATCAGTCTCACACCGATTCAGGTACAGTCGCGCTCCTTACGCCTCTTGAATCCCAGCAGGACTCCGCGCAATTGATTCCCTTAGATGGCGTCTCACAACTAAGAGTTGCTTCAATTTAATTGAAGACTTTAAACCAAATCTTCCTCCCACAGATTAAGCCTTATTATTGATTTCCTGATTACGATCGAAACGTATGATCAAAATCAAATGTACGATCAAGGTGATGGAAATCGATAGCAATTCGACAAAGTCTAGCTATCCTCAAAATCCGAACTTATGTAGCCCGAAGTGCAGCCTAGATTATTATTCACCTCACAAGTATAAAACTTGTAGAATCACAAAGTTGACACTAAGAGAACTTTGTGATTTCTATCTATTTTGTTCAAGTGATAAATCAACGATCGAACAAGATCAGGATACTCAAGTTATCAAGATAAAAGATAACTGGACCTGGCTTCACGAATCCCAATGAAATCATAGTCGTTGAACCCTAAAAGGGTTTCTAGATAGGACGACTCTAGATACAACTAGGACACACCAAAAATTAGTGTCAGGATTCAATCATCCCAGTTGCTAAGAGTTACCCTCTTATAGACATTCAAAGCATATGTTGCTTTAGGTTTAAGCTAAGATAACTTTGGAACCGAGCAAACAATAATCACCGTTAGATGAAACTTTTAATCTGATTTACATAAACAAGATATATACTCTGGCTAGGTGAAAACGTAACCGAACTGTGTACAAAGATTATGTTCAACATGGTTAGCCGAAACTAGCCGGTTTGAACTTTAAAATCTTAACACTTATTTTCATGAGCACAAAGACATTAATCTTGAGTCACAATCATGTGATTAAATAAGTCTAGTGTTTTAGAGAATTAATCAAATGCAAATTATCTCATAGAAATAGTTTAATCGCACTTTTATCATAATCGACATGGTTAGTAATTACACAAAGTACAAATACCATAGCCGTTCGTGAATCGGTTGAGTCACAGTACGCGTACCGGTTTGTAAGCTAAAGAGCTAAACCGAGTTCCGGAGTTGACAAAACTTTTTCAGTTTGCGTACCGGTTTCGAAACCTTAAGACTTTCACTGGTTCTGGAGTCCACAGAACTTTTCAAGTTTGCGTACCGATTTGGGTACTAAACGAGTTCAGGAACACAAAACTGTTTTGGTTCGCATACTAGTTTGGATACTTAAACCTGGTTCCATAACCACAGTTCCAAAATGGTTTGCATACGAATGCATACCGATCCGGATCACGAATCAAACATATTTCCCATGATATGCATACGAGTATGCGTATCACACAATCCGTAAACCGATATATAGCTACTCCGCTACGTGTACGAGTACATGTAATAGGCTTCAAACATATAAAAGTTATCTCAGTTTGTAAGACTGATAACACTGTCTTGTATTCCGAATATAGTAGTTCTATATTTTTCTCTAAATCGATTCGAAACATTCCCGAATAACATCAATGACACATATCACTGTTACATGCTATTTTTGAATGATGAACTTGAATCACGATTTTGATTGCAAACAATAAATTGTTATTAACCGAAATTCATCAAGTATGAACAAATATTCATTAAGCTTAGTCATTATATTTCGAGAAATTTGTTAACTATAAATTTGTTCTCGACTCGAAATTCTTGTCTATGCATAATAGTCTAATTAGTTATGCAACATTGTCTCAGATGATAGAAAGTGAATATAACTTGAGAAATAGGTGGTTCAGTCTTCACTTACCTTTTGTTGATGAAGTTCTCTGAAAGCTTCGGTTGATCTTCTCCTTCAAATGGTAGAACGCAATGGTAACTGATTTGTTTCTCAACTACCTCTATCCTAGACCGAGACTTAACTAATTGTAGACTAAAAATCAAGACATAGTTTTGACATCTAAATTTGACAACAAACATGAGATAGCAATGCTTGTGAGTTCGACCGAGCAATGCTCTAACACTAGGTTGTAAATAATGTTTGGTGAGGTACTGATCTTTATGGTAACTTTTACTTTCTGTAGATTCAGAAAATGGCAAAGTTATGGGTAGGATTCTTAACATGTGCATCTCAAACCCAACCACGTTTTGTCTGCGTGTTATTGCAATTAACTTAGGTTGACAACTCGAATTTTTTAGCATAGTTATCTCAGTTTTTATTCTCATGACTATGGAAACAAACTTATCCAGATTCTACTGAATATAAATGTTCAGTCATTTAGTAAACATAGAATCGCTGATTCTCTTACATTGCAATACAAATTTCAGTCCCGAATTTTGTCGATAGTGAACTTTTAGCTGAGATTTTTTCATTGGTCGTTTAACTAACGAGTTAATGCATTGAAACTGAAAACATACAAATAGTTATTAGTTTTTTATTTTATTTTTCTTCTTATAGTTGGAAACTGCAAGACGTGTAGATATTTCAGAGATTGAGGAGTATCATATCACATTTAACGTACGTATTTTATATAATTGCAATGACTTTTGTTATTTTACATATATCCTCACCCTCTTTCTTCTTTAATTTAATCTACCAGAAATGTCTTGATTCTGAATTATGCTTTCATTTGGCTGATAACTTCAATTAGGTTACCATCTCACACTGTATGTATACGTTTTATATGAGATTATGAGTGTTTAAGCGACTATAATTTTTCATTTGCATCTTCAGTGAAACTTCAAACAAGAATACGGTAGATAGTTTTTTGTCTTCTACATATATGGATTAGCTTCCTTGACTATGTTTCCCAGTTGAAATTTTCTGGGTGAAAGTTTTGTATATTGTTTTCTTTACGTTTCAAAGAAACAATTGTCCACATTACAGTTGCATGGGAGCATATAGAATAGGTTACATTGATCCTGGGTATGCTAAGATCATAATAATGTAAGTACTCAAGGTTTCGATAAATTCCTTATAGATTGAACAAATGATTTACTTGCCCTAAGAATAAAGTGTTTACAAGGCAATACATTTCATTTTGATTTTTCTACAAGGTGATACTAGAAAGATATGTAAATGAATTGTGATACACTGAATTTGTGGTGCAATGGCAGCACGGCTGACTCCACGACAAATGATTCGTGTTCGACTTACACCAATTTCACTCATTCATGTATGTAAAAATGATCTTTAGATTGTAGGGGCATGAGAACGTTAATATTGGCTCTACATGTTCTAATTTACACTTGTATTGGCTCTACATGTTCTACTTTAAACTGTCAAGTGTAAAAAGATTATTTTTCTGATTCTTGTTTTGACGTCAACTTGGTATGTTGGCTCCAAATGATGATGTCAACTTGGGTTGTTGACAAACCAGATTTTAGTATCTAACTTGGCTTATTGACGTCATAATCTGAACCTAACTTATTACTGAATTTTCAGTTTGGGTATCAACTTTGGTTGTTGACACCAGATTTTGGTTCAACTGGGCTTGTTAACATCATAAATTAGACCTAACTTATTTATGAATTTTTAATTTTGGTATCAACTTGTTGACACTAGATTATGATGTCAAAATTTGGTTATTGAAATCATAATTTGGACCTAATTTATTTCTAAATTTTCAGTTTTTGTATCAACTTTGATTATTAATCCCATTATGGTATTAACTTTGGTTGTTGACGTTATAATCTAGAGCTAACTTATTTTCTAAATTTTCAATTTTAGTATCAACTTGAGTTATTAACACCACATCTTGGTATCAACTTGGATTGTCAACACCAGATTGCGGTGGATGCATCGGCGACGACGGCGTGGTGGTCGGGGTGGCGGCGGTGGCGACCAGTGGTGGTATAATGATGGTGGAGTTGGAGGTGGTGATTGAATGGTGGTGGTGATGGTGGAGTCATAGAAAAATGCATTTGTTATTTTTTTTAATAATAAAGAAATATATCACATATAATGGATAAGGAAAATTTTCCTTGGAAGAGGATATTTAGGTAATCTTATTTTTAAATGGATAAGGTTTCTAAAATGCACAGGCATTTACAAAGGTGGAGAAATTGGGGATACCTCACGAACTGGAAGATATTTTTTGTCCCAGTCCGGATTATTTTTTAATACCAACTATAACAATCGACATTGAAAAATAATGCCAACTGCAACAGAAAATATCCCCAAATTTTTGGGAGGGTAAACCCCAGATGTGGACTCTTTATAAAATGAACGTGAGTATTTGTGAAAGCCTTGGATTTAAAAGCTATTTAATTAATGTTCCCTTCTAAAAAAACTAAAAAAACAATTTACACAATTTCAAGCACCAGAACAATATTTTTTCTCGTTGGACCTGAGAATAAAATTTATGGGGGATTTTGTATTTCCCCCTGAAAATAAATAGCTATTTTGCATTTTCCCCTTTATAAATTTATAATAGGTAAAACCCCCTTTTCTGTTAACTCTGCTGTGACCGTCTAGTTAAATAACCACGTGCAGTTCACGTGTGTGTCATATAAAATATTAAATCCTAAAAATCCAAAATGCACTTTACCACAAAAAAGAGAGGTGTAGATCCGTATCCTAATCTAATTCGACGGTCTAAACAGAAAACCTAAATGAATCCTAATACACCATCGTCATCTTCTTCATCACCCGCTCCACGACCAAGTTCTCCATCTCACGCTTCTCCACCATTTCCAAAGGAACTAACATCCCTGCTCGGAAACATCCTGCGAGATTAATGGTTCAGTGATCTGTCTTTCTATAATACCAAATAAGCTGGCTATCGAGAATTAAGAAAGGAGATCGGGATTTTGAAAACCATCAGAAGAAATTCATGGTGAGTTCTTGAACAATCAAAAAATGAGATTCTTAATCCATAGACCAAGCCTCGAAAAGCAAAGAAAGAATATATAAAATTCTCAATCCAACTAATACTTACACTGCAAAAGTAGTTGCATCTTTTAGGTTCTGAAATCCAATTTAATGAATCGATGGTGGCTTTCAACTTGGAGAATATAATTATTTAATTGATGAAATTTCATAACATAGAAAATTCTACTTCACGATTGTGATGTGGTGGAAAGAAATTGGCAAGCATAATTGTTCTATATTTATCATCACCGTCACCGAGTTACCTGCAATTGTAGGTGTTTCACCATGTAGATGAATAAGTCTTAGATTTTTAAATGGACCATCATAGTATCATACTACCATCATGAATAAGTCTTAGATTTTTAAATGGACCAGATGGTGGTGATGGTCGTGCCATCAAGGGGAAGGAGGCACTGGTGGTTACCGGTACGTTTGTGCAGTGATGGAAAAAAAAAAGAAAATGGAGAGTTAACATAATCTGATAAAATATTTAATATTTATGTGACACACGTGAACTGCACATCATTGTTTGACTGGCCTGTCACAGAGAGTTAACAGAAAAGGGGATTTTACCTATTATCAATTTATAAAGGGGGAAATGCAAATTAGCTATTTATTTTGAGGGGGAAACACAAAATCCCCCAAAATTTATTGTATTTTTTTTACACCTTTAGACTAAAATCCCCAATTTCTTCCCTAACAATAACCGGAAAAGATAAATAAAACAAGAACAACTTTTTAGGGATCATTCAAAATTTTAGGGGATTATTATGTTCTTCCTCCATCTATCCTTGGATATACTAATTATAGGAATTGAACAATTTTTATTTTATTGTATTGTATTTTGCTTTTTTTGCTTTTTATTTGTATTGGGGTAGAAAAAAAAATAAAACTTAACCAAACCTTGCATTGTTTTTCGCATATGGAACAACCTATTAAAATTAGGCTAGAACAAGAATAAATCTAGCAAAACTAGTAACACTCTATGTTGTTTTTTGATATATAATAAACAACTAATTGAGTTTCTTTCCTATCGTTGTAACGAACAGGCTAATTTGAACTGCATTTCGGGCTATTTTGAGTTATATATCACCGATCGATGAACTTCGGTTGAGCCCAAAAAGATAAATAATAATTAAAAGTGGAAAGAGAATATAAGAAAGGGTCTGTATTGATTGTAAAAGTTAAGAAGGACAAATACAGTACTCAGTCTTATATGGACTTGACTTCAACATAACGGAAAATAAAGAAAACTGGATGTGAGGAAAATAACCGACTATAACAGAAAAATAGTTCTGTTATACAAGGGATGTCATAAACACCAGACGTCGCTATATTAGTATCTCACATGTTATGGATTGGATTGCCTCATCGGAAATATATAACTGAGCTAATGTCCTGATAAGAGGCATAAGTTTGTCCTTACGAATTCCAAACTGAGACTTTGATAACTCTTTAGTGAACAAATATGCAATGTGGCTAAGAGTGTGAATGTAAGAGATCTTGAGAAACTAGATTTAACCAGATGATGAATCATATGATAATCCACCTCAATGTGCTTGGTTTGTGTATGAAAAATTGGATCTGCAGTGAAACTACTAGCACCTAAATTATTGTAGAGCATTGCTCGGTCGAACTCACAAGTGTTGTTATCTCAAGATTGTTGTCAAAACTATATCTTGATTTCTAGTCTACAATTAGTTAAGTCTCGGATTAGGATAGAAGTGCATTTGAGAAATGGACATCACGGCAGTCATCATTGCGTTCTACCGTTTGAAGGTGATGATCAACCGAAGCTTTTAAATAACTTCTTCAACAAAAGGTAAGTGAAGACTAAACCACCTATTTCTCAAGTCATATTCACCTTTCTATATATGAGACGTTGTCGCATAATTAATTAGACTATCGTAAGCATATCAAGAATTTCGAGTCAAGTTTATCTTGTAATTAGTCCTCGAAATATTACTAAGCTAAATGAAGATTTCATACTTGATAAATTTCGGTTAAGAACAATTTATTGTTCGCAATCAAAATCATGATTCAATAATTATCATTCAAAAATAGTCTGGAACAGTGATATGTGTCATTCACGTTATTTGGGAATATTTCGAATTGGCTTAGAGATAAATATAGAACTACTCTAGATTTATATATAAGACAGTATACATACCAGTCTTATAAACTGGGAAAACTGTTACAAGTCTGAAGACGTAGTACATGTACTCAGTACACGTAACGGAATAGCTATATGTCGATAGAAGACTTTTGGTACGCATATATGTATGCACACTTTAAAAAATTATGTGAACTCGTGAACCCAGATCGGTACGCCAACCAGTACGCGTACTAGAAAAGAATTGTTGGTCCCGGAACCAGTTTGGTATCCATATCGGTACACGTACCAGAAAATTTATGTGAACTCCGAAACTAGTCTTAAGATATCCATACCAGTACACGTACCAGAAAAGTTATGTGAACTCCGGAAATCGGTCATGTCATAAGGTATACATACCGGTACATGTACTTTGACTTAATTGTTCACGAACATGTTAATTATTTGTACCTTTTACATCTACTTACCATATCGATTAAATTCATATGCACATAAAGTATTTCTCCGAGATAATTAGCATTTGAATAATCTCTAAAAACACCATAGACATATTTGATCACATGATTGTGATTCGATTTAAGTCTTAAGTGTTATATGAAAATGCTCAAGCTTATAGTTCATGGCTAGTTTCAACTAACCATTCACGAGCGTGTTCTATGTACACAGTTCAGTTAGGGTTCATCCTAACCAGAGTGTATATCTTGTTATGTAAATCAGATTCAAAGATTCATCTAATGGTGGATATTGTTTGCTTGGTTCCAAAGTTATCTTAGCTTAAACCTAAAGCAACCTATGCTTTGAATGTCTATAAAAGGGGAACCTCAAACAACTGGGATCTCTGAATCCCGACACTACTTTTTGGTGTGTCCTAGTTGTTAATATAGCCGTCCTCTCCAGAAACCCTTTTAGGGTTTAGCGACTACAAATACTTCATAGGGATTCGTGAAGCCAGGTCCATCTATTGTTTATCTGATAGCTATTGCTTGAGATGCTCACTTGAAAAAGATAGATATAAATCTTCAAAATTCTCTTCGTCTCAGGCTTTGTTGATTCCACAAGTTTAATACTTGTGAGGTGAATAATAATTTAGGTTGCACTTCGGGTTGCATAAGTTCGAATTTTGAGGTTAGTTAGACTTTGTCTATTGTTATTGATTTCCAATCACCTTGATCTAAGATCGAAAAGGAAATCACACATATAGGCTTATCTGTTGGAGGCATATTGGTTTAAAGTTTTCCATTGAGTTGAAGCAACTCTTAGGTTGTAAAGGAAATCATCTAAGGGAATCAATTGCGCGGAGTCTTGCTGGGATTCAAAAGGCATAAGGAGCGTGACTGTAATTGAATTGTTGTCAGGGTTTAATTTGGTCTCAACTACATTTCAGTCTGAAATTAATTGGTAGTAGGATAGTGTCTGTAGCGGCTTAATACAGTTTGGTGTTCAATCTGGACTAGGTTCCGGGTTTTTTTTTTCGTTTGCGGTTTCCTCGTTAAAATAATTTCTGGTGTTTGTGTTATTTCTTTTTCCACATTATATTGTTTATCTTTATAATTGAAATATCACAGGTTGTGCGTTAATCAATCAAAGTAGATATATCCATCCTTGTTTGTTGGATACGACTTGATTGTGTTAGAGCATTGCTCGGTCAAACTCGCATGCGTTTCTATCTCAAGCATGTTTGTCAATATTAGTGATCAAAACTATATGTCTTGATTTCTAGTATACTTATGACTAAGTCTCGGTCTAGGATAGTTAGGAATACTTGAGCTCCAGACTCCATGGCGATTATCTTGCAAAGACGAAGAACTACTCAAGGAACCAGTGGAACTTCATCCGACCAAAAAATATGTGGAGACTTGAACTCATCTTGTCATTCAAAAGTCTATCTACTCTATCTCCTACTCTTGAGACAAAAGTCGAATAAGTATGATAGTTTTCATACATACACATTTGCTATTTCGAGCCGAGTTTACTCGCCTATCTTTTTCTCGAAATACGTGTTGGTAAGCTTTTGCTTTAACCATCTTCATCTAAACCCGTGACGAAAGTGACGTTTCAATCTTGAAAATAGCTTTGATGACGATAGTCGATTCTTTATGTCTAACGACTGTTATAACATTATAAAAGAATGTTTCAATGATTGAAATGTAGAGTTAAAAATATGTAACCACATATAGATGTAAGCATATAGTGTGTTCGCACATTAGAAGTGACTGTGGTACTGAATTCAAAGACACCAAAGTATTTGAATTTTTTGATAAACTGGGGATTATTCAACAATACTCACCACCCATTACTCCTCAAGCTAATGGAGTTGCTGAAACAAAGAATAGGAATATTCAGGAAATGGCCGGGGTCATGCTCCATAACAAAAACCTACCTCTAAGGTTTCGGGGAGAAGCTGTTTTCACTGCATGTTACTTGATCAACCGTGTCTACCTACGGTCAAAAACCCTAAACACTCTGTATGAGTTGTGGTATGGTAGGAAACCCAACTTACACTATCTTAGAGTGTTCGGAAGTAAGTGTTACATCCTAAAAGATCGGGAACAAAGAGGAAAATTCAATACTAAAAGTGATCAAGGTATCTTTTTGGGGTATGCATCTGATAGTCGTGGTTTTCGAGTGTTTAATCTCAGAACCTAAGTAATGATGGAATCTGCAAATGTCATCATTGATGATATTAGTGACTTTCATCATGATTCTTCTCCTGCGGAATTTCCTCCAACTGAGACAACTGAGAAAGTCAAAGAAGTTCCAGATTCAGTTGAAGTTACACCTACTGTTACTGATCCTGATCTTTCGAGTGACGAGGAGAAAAATACTGATCAGACCGTACCCGTTGAACAAGAACGTGTACCCCAACGACACCTCTGGGTTCAAAGAAACCATGATCCGAACAGTATCATTGGAGGAAGAGATTCTACTGCAAAGACTAGAGGACAACTTCAAAATTTGTGCAATTTTGGTTGTTATCTCTCTCAAGTAGAACCAAGGAATATTTATGAAGCTCTTAGCAATCCCTTATGGGTAAATGCAATGCATGAAGAGCTAAATCAATTTCAAAGACAAGATGTATGGAAGCTTGTACCTTGTCCTCCAAATATCAATATTGTGGGCACTAAATGGATATTAAGAACAATTCTGATGAATTTGGTACCATTGTCAGAAACAAAGCAAGACTTGTCGCTCAAGGATACTCACAAATCGAAGGAATCGATTTTGACGAGACATTTGCTCCTGTGGCACGCCTTGAGTCCATCATATTATTATTAGCTCATGCTTGTTTTCTTAAGGTAAAGCTATTTCAAATGGACATCAAATCCGCTTTTTTAAACGGTACCTTAAAGGAAGAAGTCTATGTAGCTCAACCTATCGGATTTGAAAATCCTGACTTCCCAGATCACGTCCTTAAACTCAATAAGGCGTTGTATGGGTTGAAACAAGCATCTCGTGCCTGGTTCGAAAAACTGACCTCATCTCTTCTTGGGAAAGGTTTTTCGAGAGGGGGAGCTGATAAAATATTGTTTACCAAGTGGAGTGGAAAAGATGTTGTTATTTCTCAAGTTTATGTAGATGATATCATCTATGGATCAACATCAGAGAAACTTGCACAAGAATTTCAAGTTTCTCTTGGAAAGGAGTTTGAAATGAGCAATGTTGGTGAATTAAAATTCTTTTTGGGTCTACAAATTCAACAACACAAGGATGGAATCTACTTATCTCGAGAGAAATATGCTAAAGACATCGTCTCAATATTTGGCCTCGATAAGTCCACTCCTAAACTAACTCCTATGCCTACTACTGGTAAACTACATCGAGATGATAAAGGAGTAAAAAAGAATCAAAAACTCTATCGATCTATCATTGGAAGGCTTCTACATCTTACAGCTACTCGACCTGATATTGCTTTTAGTGTTGGTTGTTGTGCTAGGTTTCAGGAAAATCCGAAGGAATCTCATCTTGCAGCTGCAAAAAATATTATACGTTACATTAATCACACTACAGGGTATGGTCTATCTTACACTTTTGATACTAACACTAATCTTACTGCCTATTCAGATGCTGATTGGGCAGGTTGTGTGGAAGATAGAAAGAGTACCTCAGGGGGTTTCTACTACATAGGAATGAATCTTGTGGCTTGGCATAGCAAGAAACAAAATTCACAATCCCTCTCAACATGTGAAGCAGAATACATTGTTGCAGGCTCATGTTGTACTCAAGTTCTATGGATGAAACAGATGCTTGCTGACTATGGAATCAACACTGGAGTGATGAGAATCTTATGCGACAATACCAGTGCAATTCGCATAACTGAAAATCCAGTTGAACACTCAAGGACTAAGCACATAGACATAATGTATCATTTTATTCGAGATCTTTATGAGGATGGTATCATTACTATGGAATTTGTGCCCTCAGGACAACAATTGGCTGATATTATCACCAAACCATTAGATACTGCTACGTTTCAAAACTTACGGCAGTCTATTGGTGTTGTTCTGGTCCATTAGTCATTCATAACTCTTTCCCATGTGCTTATCTCAATCTTTTGGGAAATTGAGTTTGAAACTTCTTGCGGTGTAAAGTTGTTTTCCACATTTGTTTCTAGTAGATGTATCTTCTAAGTATCTCAGTGATCCAATAAAATCCTTCTTTTCTTGTAAAAGTAAGGTCGCTCTTGTTGTTATTTCGGGAATGACATCAAATGGGGGAGAGTTCTTTTGAACTTGTGCTTAATTTCCATATCTTTGTGGGGAGTGCGGTTGTGGAATTATTTAGGGGTTATCTTGTATCTTTATAAACTCCTTGATGAATGCATTTAGCCTCGGCTTTATGATTGCATCTAAATAAGTTGATATGTACTTTTCTTTGGTCTTGAAGCGTCTTCGTGGAAATTTCATTAGGATCCCGTTTTCGTATCTTTGCCAATTTTATTGACAAAAAGGGGGAGAATTAATGTGTAGTTCACACTACAAATACATATGATTTACGTGCTTTACGGGTCATTATGTAAGGGGGAGTAGTTTTCATGTTGAGACGAAAGTATTGACTAAGGGGGAATGATACATATCACCATAGTATTGTTGTCGAAGTAGTGATATGAGAACTTTGATGCTGTGTAATAATACTATGACACTGTATAACAATGATCGAGATCTTTTGTTTTCTCATTGTTATGGCTACGGAACTTTAACAACTATGATGCTGAATTGAACATATATGGAATCATGGGAATACTTGGAAAAGACGAAGTTTTCAAGTAACGTTGAAGCACCAAGGAGATCAAGCATGTGGACGAGAAGCTACAAAGTTTTATTTATTTTGTAATCCATATGTATTGATATTTTTGTCACTAAAATTGACAAAGGGGGAGATTGTTAGAGCATTGCTCGGTCGAACTCTCATGCGTTGCTATCTCAAGCATGTTTGTCAATATTAGTGATCAAAACTATATGTATTGATTTCTAGTATACTTATGACTAAGTCTCGGACTAGGATAGTTAGGAATACTTGAGCTCCAGACTCCATGGCGATTATCTTGCAAAGACGAAGAACTACTCAAGGAACCAGTGAAACTTCATCCGACCAAAACGTATGTGGAGACTTGAACTCATCTTGTCACTCAAAAGTCTATCTACTCTATCTCCTACTCTTGAGACAAAAGTCGTATAAGTATGATAGTTTTCATACATACACATTTGCTATTTCGAGCCGAGTTTACTCGCCTATCTTTTTCTCGAAATACGTGTTGGTAAGCTTTTGCTTTAACAATCTTCATCTAAACCCGTGACGAAAGTGACGTTTCAATCTTGAAAATAGCTTTGATGACGATAGTCGATTCTTTATGTCTAACGACTGTTATAACATTATAAAAGAATGTTTCAATGATTGAAATGTAGAGTTAAAAATATGTAACCACATATAGATGTAAGCATATAGTGTGTTCGCACATTAGTGTATAAATCCATGTGCCGGAAACCAAGTGCGTGCATATGTATGCATGCGGTATTGGTGAAGGAGACAGGTTGGATACGCGTACCGGTACGCGTACTGGCGGAAATTCACGTCCGTGAAATTCTGCTGAGTTTGAAGTTTACGAACTCAAAAACCAGTCACCTTAGGTACGCGTACCCGTACGCGTACTGGCGGAACTTTTTCACCCGAAAAAGTCTGCTGAGTTTGGAAACTAAAACCAACTCAAAATCCGGTAGCTAAGGTACGCATACCCGTACGCATACCCAAGCTAGTTATTTCTCAAATCGGTAGTTCATGAACGTAAAGCAATAAATTATAAGGAATGCAATCTTTTCAAACCGTGGGTATATTGTTCATGAATTGATTCAAATGAATCAAACCGATTTTGTTTCAATTGTGTCTATGTATAAAGACCTAAGCAATTGAACAACTCTTGGACTAGTTCTTATGAGTCATTTGAACTAGTTATGAGAAAGATGAATACGGTTAATATGAAAGCACTCATATGGCTAACCATTGGTCAACCATTTTTGAACCAACCAATGTACACGTTTAGGTACGGTTACTCGAACCTAAATGAATACATCTCATTTGTGTGTGACAAGCTAAGTTTTGATCTAACGGTTGAAATATATTAGCTTGGATAAATCAGGTTTCTCATCTAACGGTGATTATTGAATGCTTTGTTACCAAGGTAACTTAGATTGCAAACCCTGATTTGAAAACTATATAAGGAGACGTCTATCAACTATGCAAAACTAATCCCCACACCTACTGTGTGATATTAGTTAGTTTGCTAGAGTCGATTCTCCTTTAATCGTAGGTTTCTTCTCGAGACCATGTCGATTAACGACTGAAAGACTTCATTGGGATTGTGAAGCCAGACGAAACTACTTCTCTTGTAGCTCAGGGATCTGGTCTTGCCATTTTTTATCGTACGAATTCAATTAAATAATTGACTTGAGATTATATCTCCGATAGGGCAAGATAAAAAGAAATCACAAACATCTTCGTCTCATCGTTTGTGATTCCACAATATCTAGTTTCGCTACCATACGATTTAGATTATTGTGAGGTGATTGATAATACTAGGCTGTTCTTCGGAAATATAAGTCCGGTTTATCAATTGGTTCTTGTTCACTTTGATTTTTATCAAAAGACAGAACAAACCTTTTAGGTTTATCGGTGGGAGACAGATTTATCTATCCTTGTAGACTTTTATGTGTGATACAGATTTGTTTATTAAAGTCTTCGACTTTGGGTCGTAGTAACTCTTGGTTGTCGGTGAGATCAGCTAAGGGAATCAAGTGCGTAGTATCCTGCTAGGATCAGAGACGAAGGAGTGCAACTGTACCTTGAATCAGTGTGAGATTGATTAGGGTTCAACTACAGTCCAGACCGAAGTTAGTTTGTAGTAGGCTAGTGTTTGTAGCGGCTTAATACATTAATGTGTTCAATATGGACATGGTCCCGGGGGTTTTCTGCATTTGCGGTTTCCTCGTTAACAAAATTTCTGGTGTCCGTGTTATTTCTATTCCGCATTATATTTTGTTATATAATTGAAATATCACAGGTTGTGCATTGTATCGATATAATGCTTGAAAGGGTGACATCTTGAGGCTAGAGTGGCAATTGGTGTTAAACCACCATTCAACCAATGCTAACCACTGCACCCACTGTTTAGGATGAGAGCTTGTCATACATCTCAAGTATTGATCCACACAAGCATTTGTTCTTTCAGTTTTCCCATCAGTTTGAGGGTGGTAGGCAGAATTGAGTTTTAAGGTGGTGCCCAAGGGTTTGAATAATGCCTGCCAGAATTGGCTAATGAATATTTTTCCCTGTCACTGACAATGGAACTAGGGAGTCCATGAAGTTTAAACACATGAGAAATAAACTCCTTAGCAACTGTGATGGCAGTGAATGGGTGGCCAAGGGGAATGAAGTGTCTGTACTTGGTCAGTCTATCCACAACCGTTAAGATGAGATTCTTCTTAAAAGACATGGGAAGTCCTTCTATGAAATCTAAGGATATATGCTGCCAAGCAGTGTCAGGTATTGGAAGTGGTTGGAGGATACCACCACCTGGTAGTGTGTTTTCCCCTTTGTTACATTGGCACACATCACAACTGGTTACTAGTGGAATAATGTCAGCCTTCATTTTTGGCCAAAAGAAGGAGGTTCTAGCTCTGTGATAAGTACCAGTAATGCCAGAATGCCCTCCTACTGCAGAAGCATGCAAGGAATATAATATAGAAGATCCGATTGGGGTACCTGATCCAACATAGAGTCTCCCTTTGAACCTGATGAGGCCCTGAGTATAAGAATAATTTCCCTGAGTTGGATGCACAGTGAGTTGTGTAATGAGTTGTTGGCCCATAGAATCTGACTCATATCTAGAGAGAATGTCTTGCACCCATTGAGGTTGAGATAAGGATAATGCTGAACAAGAAGCATTTGGCAGTCTGGACAATGCATCAGCAGCTTTATTATCTAATCCTTTTTTGTACTTAATGACATAGTCAAAACCCATCAGTTTGACCAGCCATTTTTGCTGCAGTGAAGTAGATAATTTCTGGTCCATTAAATACTTTAAACTTTGGTGATTTGTATGGATGATAAATTGTTGACTGCTCAGATAGTGCTTCCACTTTTGTACAACCATGACAATGGCCAAAAATTCCTTCTCATATGTGGATAGAGCTAATTCCTTGGGACCCAATGGTTTGCTGAGGAAGGCAATGGGTTTATTATGTTGCATCAGGACAGCACCAACCCCCCTTGAACATGCATCAGTTTCTAAGGTAAATGGTTGTGAAAAATCAGGAGGGCCAACACTGGTGTTGTAGTCATGGCTAGCTTGATAGAAGAAAGGGCTTGAGTTGCAGCATCACTCCAAGAAAAAGAGTCCCTCTTAAGCATATCAGTGAGTGGCTTATAAATGTTGCCATACCCCTTAATGAATTTTCTGTAGTACCCTGTAAGCCCCAAGAAACCCCTAAGTTGCTTCAGTGTTTGAGGTTGTGGCCAATCCACCATTGCTGCAACTTTTTCAGGGTCAGCAGCTACACCTTGAGCATTAATAATATGCCCAAGATATTCTAACTGTGGTTGAGCAAATGCACATTTTGAAAGCTTGGAAGAAAGAGAGTGCTTCCTCATCAAGGATAATGTCAGCTGTAGGTGCTCTAAATGTGCTTCCATGGATGGACTGTAAACCAAGATGTCATCAAAGAATACCAGCACGAATTTGCGAAGATAAGGCTGAAATACCTCATTCATGAGGGCTTGAAAGGTTGCAGGAGCGTCAGTAAGCCCAAATGGCATAACTCTGAACTCGTAATGGCCTTGATGAGTGCGAAAGAAGTCTTGTGAATGTCAGGTGCATAAACTCGGATTTGGTAATATCCAGAACGAAGATCAATCTTGGAAAATACCACAGACCCATTCAACTCATCCAACAATTCTTCAATAAGAGGTATAGGAAATTTATCCTTGACTGTAATATCATTAAGCTTTCGATAATCTGCACAGAAGTGCCAAGTACCATCCTTCTTATTGACGAAGAGAATAGGAGCAACAAATGGGCTATGGCTGTGTTGAATCACTCCACTAGATGGCATTTCAGAGACCAATGACTCTACGACATACTTATATATATAGGGGAATTTATATGGTTTTTGAGAAGTGGGGTTAGACCCATGTTTGAGTGGGATTTTGTGGTCAAATGATCTAGATGGAGGAAGGCCAATGGGCTCAGCAAAAACATCTGCAAAGGTCTCTAAGAGTGTAGAAACTGCAGGTGGAGGTGGAAGTATAGGAGTGGTAGAAATTGAGAAAAACTGGCCAATTAGGGTAGGTGTATTACTCTTAATAAACTTCTTCAATGAAGAACCACTAATCATGCTTAGAGAAGGTTTAGAAGTAGTACCATGAAGTTTAATATGGCTGCCTTGATGTCGAAATGAAATACTCAATTGCCTGAAGTTAAATGTAACATCACCAAGTTGGCCCAACCAATCAGCTCTTAAAACAATGTCGCAACCGCCAAGAGGAAGAACTCGTAAATGTTCAGATAATTGATGGCCTTTCATATCCCAATGTACATATACCTTGATTGATGGTGCTATCTCCATTAGCAACTGTAACAAGCATTTGTCCAGTTGGAGAAACATGTAGACCCAATTTTGAAGTTAAAGCAGCATCAATGAAACTATGTGTGCTGCCTGTATCAATAAGGACAATGACAGAGTGCTTATTAAGATGACCAGCAATTCTGATTGTGTCAGGGCAACATTCCCTGTCAAAGAATGTAAGGAGATCTCAATGGGAGAATCAGGAGTCGAGGGAGAGTCTTCAGAGACATCTTCAGTGGATAATGACTCATGCCCTTAAAGGTCCTCATCAACAATCAACATAAATAATTGTTGAGTTTTACATCTATGCCCTTGTATGTAAAACTCATCACAATTGTAACAAAGCCCTTTGTCTTTCCTAACCTGCATCTGTGCATGAGTGAGTCTTCTAACAGGAGGAAGATAGTTGTCTGGGGATATTTTTGTGGGTGTAGTGGGATGAGTGACAATGGGGGATGATGATGATGATGATGATGCAGTGTTCTTAGTAAATGTTGAGGATGGAGTGAAAAAAGGTTTGATGGTAGAAGGTGGGAGGGAGACAGAAAGTGGTGATGGAGCAAATGGTTTAGAGAATGATTTAGTTGCTTTAGGTTGGTGATGCATAGAAGCTTGCTGCAATCTAGTCAAATAAAAAGTTGCTGCAGTATTAGCAGGTTTAAACATTTGCACCATAGTACGGATCTCCTCTTTTAACCCACTAATGAAACTCAATGTGTAAAAACTCTCAGGCAAAGAAGGATTGTTATCAACCATGAAACTTTTACAGTATTCCCAAAGGTCATAGTAATCTTCAACAGTGGTGGTCTGGTAAAGTTTATTGAAACTGCCTACATAATTGTCCTGAGCAATATCCTCAAATCTAACACATAAATCCTCAACAAAAATATCCCAGGGAATGAAATCCTTACCCTGTTGGTAATTTAAAAACCATGGATCTACTGAAGAATCGAAGTGAATAGCAGCAATATCAACACGTTCATTATCAGGAATATTATGCAAATGGAAGTATCTTGTGCATTTGAGAGCCCAACCACGAGGATTTGTACCATTGAATCGAGGAAAATCTACTTTAGGAGTACGAGAGAACTTACGATGTTCGTTATGAGAGAGATTGTGAACTAGCTTCTGAAAGCCTGCAATTGAATTTTCCAGATTCGTTTGAGGAACCTCAGATGTAGAAGGATCTGGAGGTGAATTCGGTGAAGCTTCAAGTAACCCAATGATGATGTTCATCTTAGAACTCAAAGACTGGATTTCAGATTTAATCTCAATAATTGAATCGGTGTGTTGAGAAATTTTTGATGAGATCTCCTGAAGCTTTTCTTTGGTGGCCATGGCTACAGGTTCCAGGATGGAGTCTGATACCAATTGTAGTGTATCTAGTACAACTACAAGATGAAATTGGATAAAAATGGTAGCAAGCTACCTTCTCTCTGATAAACAGAGCCTAAACTTCAATTGAAGTAAATCAGGTTTTCGTTACATGAGTTTTTCAGGAAGGGAATGGTTGGTTCTTAAATGACCAATCTTAGCTAACTAATCTAACGGCTAACAAGGCATCAAGCCAGTACATAACTCGAGGAAAAAGCAAAGATAAATACACCCCAGCTAAGATTAGTTACACTCCATACAAGTTATTACAAGCAAAGGAGATAAGGGTGCTACGTGAATCTGGTGGAACGTGACACAATAGTGAAATCCAACCTTTGGTTGTTGATTGGATATTGATTGATCCTTGGATATTGGTCTTTGGTACCATCCTAGTTTATCTCTCTTGTATTTAATCGAGACTCACATATTGCTTGAGTAAGATTTAAATCAAGAGATAGAGATATTAACTCCTTGATATACTTTTTATTAAGATTGAGTCTGACTGTCTAGTTGATTCTCTTAAAAGTATATTAGAGTTAGTCCATACATATTGCTAATCGAAATATTGGGCGAGGTTGTTAGACCCCCGCATTTTCAGATTGATACTTGGAAATTGATCTTTGGAATACTCTCACGCAAATCAGGTTCACGGACTTATCTCTGTAAACTTTCTAATTGTGAGAGAAAGAGATATAACTCTGAATATTCTTGCTTGATTGAGATTCATTAAGTTAAACTTTCGGAATTATATTTAAGTTTGTTCATACAAGTTGCCTAAGAAAAAGTTGGTGGTGTATTTTGGTACCCTTGCGTTTTCAATTGTCAAAGAAAAGTTTGCAGGGAAGACACGGTCTGGCAGATAACTTCAGCATTTGCAACCATAAGACAACCATAAAATTTCAGCATTTGCAAGTCCCATGTACTCATCTTATGTAGAGGATCGAGAGATAGTGTGTTGTTTTTTAGACGACCAGGAAACAAGATTACCGCCAACAAAAACACAATAACAAGAAGTAGACTTTCTGGTATCAAGGCAACCAGCCCAATCATTGTCACAATAAGCTACAACTTCAGAGCAATTTCCACTACCAATAGTTATTCCCTGACCATGAGTCCCTTTTAAGTATCTGAGAATTCTTTTTGCAAGTTGAAAATGAATGTTTGTTGGGCAGTGCATAAACTAACTGACATTATTCACAGCATAACTAATATCAGGCATATTAAGAGTCAATATTGTAAGTCATCAACCAAACTTCTAAAGGGAGAAGCATCTTTCAAAACTTCACCAACATAATCAGAGACTCTCTGACCAGAAGCTACTGGAGTTTTGCAAGGTTTACAACCAAGCATATCATGCTTCTTAAGCATTTCTAAAGAATACTTGTTATGAGTTAGAAGCAATTTATTAGCAGAAGAGTCAAAATGAGCTTCAAATCCTAAGAATTAATGTAAAGAACCAAGGTATTTCATGGAAAATTCAGTCTTGAGACAAGAGATGAAAGAAGTAAGTAACGAATCAGAGGTACCCACAAGAATAATATCATCAACATACACCAAAAGAACCATTCTGTCAAATGTTTTGTGAAAAATGAACATAGAAGCATCACAGCCAGAGTTGGAGAAACCATATTCGAGTAGATATCCACTAAACCTTTCAAACCAGGCTCTTGGATCTTGCTTAAGTCCATATAGAGATTTTTGAAGATGACAAACATGAGTAGGGTGTTCAGGATCAAAAAAACCAGGAGGTTGTTCTATATAGACATTTTTTGTTAGATGGCCATGTAGAAAAGCGTTGCTAACATCAAGTTGTCTAATACACCAATTATTAGACAAAGCAAGACTTAACACACATCTGATTGTTGTGGCCTTAACTACGTGGCTAAATGTTTCTTCAAAATCAATACCATCTACTTGATGAAATCCTTAAGAAACTAGCCTAGCTTTATATCTCTCAACTGTACCATCTGACTTTAACTTTGTTTTGTACACCCACTTACAGACTAAGACATTCATAGATGGATGATAAGGCACATGTATGAAAGTATTATTATCATGAAGGGCAGTATGTTCATTTTTAATGGCTTGAATCCAAACAGGATGCTTGATGGCTTCTTTATTAGATTTTGGTTCAGTTAAATGTGCAAGTAAAGTAACAAGAGAAGTTGGTACATGATGTTTGAGAAGACTGTTAGCAACAAAATATTTAGATAAAGACTTAGGAACATGAATACCTGATTTGGATCTTGTATGCATTCTAGAATTAGGCTATGTGGAAGGAGAAGAAGTAAGAACAGAAGCAGACTCAACTGGAACAGTAAGAAATTGTAGTTGTGGTATTGATATCTGGAAAAATAACCTCTGATGGAGTATCAACCGAAGTACTGATGGAAGAAAGAATAACTGAAGTATTAGAAATGGTAGCATAGATACACTTGTAGAGTCTGGTGAAAGAGTTGATGAAGTAACTGATGGACTGGCAAAAGGAAACTTAGCTTCATCAAATACCACATGAGTGGTGATATAAATCCCCGTGAGTCTGTAAGTCCATAAATCTATATCCTTTATGATGGATACTGTATCCAAGAAAAACACAAACAGTTGATGTAGGACTAAGTTTATCCTTCCTATAAGGAACCAAATTAGGATAACACAAGCAACCATAAACTCTGAGAAGAGAATAATCTGGTTTGGAATGATAAAGAGCTTCATATGGTGTCTTGTAATCAATAAGCTTACTTGGAAGTCTGTTTATGAGAAATACAGCAGCTAGAAAGGAGTCAAACCAAAATTTCTTTGGGAGTGAAGCAATGAATGATAAAGTATTTCCCATTTCAGTGACATGTCTGTGTTTTCGTTCTGCAGAGCCATTTTGCTGATATAAATTTGGACAATATATTCTCAAACTAATTCCACAAGAGTCAATATATTCTCTAAAACATCCTTTGGTTAGTTCAAGTGCTCCATCACATTGAAAATATTTAATCTTGACATTAAGTAGGTTCTCAACAAGAGACTTGAATAATTTGAAACACTTAATATTATCAGATTTATTTTTCGAAAGACATATCCAGGAAAATTTAGTACAATCATCCACAAAGAGGATATAGTACCTATAACCTAGATGAGACTGCACAGGAACAGGTCCCCAAATATCACAAAGAACCAACAAAAGTGGAGTACTAGTTACAGAACCAGTGGCATGAAAAGGTAAGCATTTGTTTTTACCTAATTGACAAGAGCCACAAACAGAGTTATCAGTCTTGGTGGAGAGCTGGATAACAACATTTTCATTAAGCTTGTGAAGAATCTTCTTAGAAGGATGACCCAATCTGGAATGCCAAATAGTTGATGATGCCACAACAAAGGTGAAAGCATCATGAGTAGAAGGTGGGCATGACATTATTGGATACATGCCATTTTGCATTTTTCCTCTAGCCAGAATAAGATTGCTCCTCAGTGACTTTATTTGATGTCCCTATGGATAGAAAAGAAACACACAATGATTATCTTGAGTAAATTTAGCAACATACATTAAGTTATGTTTGAAATAGGGAACACAAAGAACCTTTTGCAAGTCAAACTGACTACAAGGAGTAGATAAAGTAGAAGAACCTATGAGTGAAACGGGGAGTAACTTACCATATCCCACCATCATCTGAGCTTCACTAGTGTGAGCAGAAGTATTATGTGATGTAGTAGAATCATTAGTCATGTGACTAGATGCACCAGAGCCAAGAATCCACACTGGACCAGAAGTACTTTGACTCCAAAAACCTCCAGATTCATTAGCAATTTCAGATGGAAAGTGAAAATTGTAGTCAAATTCATTTAAAAATCAAGAAGAAGAACCAGTTGAACTGCCTGCGTTGAGATCAAGACCAACAAAATATTTTTACGAATGAGCAACACTATTCTTGGAGGCAGCACAATTGTTGAAATCTGCATCGACTAGCAAAGTGTCCTAACTTATTGCATATTTGACAAGGAATGGAGTTGGCATACACAAGCTCTTTTTGTGTATGATTAATTAGATTCAACTTTCCTAAAACTAGGATTAAAAGAAGAAGAATCGTGAGCATCTTGAGAGCTATTAGTAATTTTAAAGTGTGGTCACATAGTAGATTTTTTAAATGAAGAGGGATAAGATGATGTAGGATTCTTGACATTAAACGCTTAGTTTGTTGGATCAGAAACAAGAGAGGAGAAGGAATCAGTGTCTTGTTCTTTAAGAAATTGATCATGACTAAGAAGACGAGATCTTAACTCGGAAAATGGGAGAGGAGGTTCACGATGTTGCACACTAACAACAAAAAGAATGTAATCTTTACCGAGACCCATAAAGCATACATTACCAGATCGACATCCGAAACTGGTTCTCCAATTTTTAGCCAAAGAGTCTGCAATTGACTTTAGTTAAAGTAGAAATTCACAGATTGTAGAAGAACCTTTCTTAATTGCATATAGTTGAGATCTTAAATAGACTTCCTAGCAACAAATTGTTTAATGAACATTTTTTCAAGATGTAACCACTTTTCTCTGGCGGTTTTCCGTCCAAGCGGTTCCGATGAAAGAAATTTGTCCATGGTAGCATTGATACAAGAACCGACAAATTTATCCATTCGTAACCAATTAAGAAAGACTGAATTTGGAACAACAACATTGTTGATGATTACAATGGGAGCTTCTTGAGGAATAGAACCATCAATAAAACCTTAAGGATTCGTACATATCAAGCTCGATAAAAGTTGATCTTTCCACACCAAATAGTTAGATCCATCAAGTTTAGCAGAAACAAAATTTGCAATATTCTAAAAAGGAAGAGTGAATCTACTCTGAAGAGCAAAAGGATTGTAAAACTGTTGTTGTTGTTGTTGTTATGGAAATGGAAAAGGTGGAGGTTGTGGATATTGTTGTTGTTGATGTTGTTGTTGTCGAAATTGTTATTGTGGTGATAGTGTGTGATGAGGGAATGATATAGGTGTATGTTGTAATTGAGGTTGTTGTGGTGATGAAGGTAGAGAAGAAGAAGGTGGTGGATTTGATGGTGGTGGTTATTGTTGAGAGGATAAAGAAGTTGTTTGTTCTCTGTGAGGTAATGGTGGAAATAGATCTTGGTTGTTAATATTGAGATTGTTGTAAACGACGGAAGAAGAAACTTGTTGATTTTGTATTGTTCTCACCATTTTGAGATGATGAAAGTCACAAGTTTAATGTCGGTTTGTAGGTAATAGGATCGAAGGAAGTCAAACTCCCCTTTGGTATCTGATACCATGTAAGACGGGTTTGTTTTGAATGTAAAAGTTAAGAAGGATAATTACCGGACTCAATCTTTTATAGACTTGACTTCGACAGAACGGAAAATAAAGAAAACAGGAGGTGATATAAGATAAATTGCCACATCAGCAATATATAACTGAGTTAACAGAGACAAAAATGTGAATTCGTACACAGTCCTTGACGAGTGTATATTTCACATTTCAATCTCTACCCTTGATTTAATTTAGGGAGTTATATAATCTCCACCCTTGATTTAATTTAGTGAATTGCATAACGAGGGTCGTGATTCTAAACATGGATGGTAATGAGGCCATCAATTAAATAATCAACCAATCAGAAGAATATGTGAAATATACACTTGTTAGAGGAGTGTGAACAGATTTGGACTCGAAAAAAAGTCTGTCCACGTACACGGTAGACTGGCTATTTTTAATGCTCATGTTTACTCTGCACGGTACAGGTTGAATGGTCTGGTCATTCATGAAGGATACCTCCTGAAGTTTTAAGAACTATTCTTTTTTTTTCTTTGCTGAGAAAACACCCTAACATTAACATATAAGGGAATTACAAACATTCGACAAGGGTTCCTTCGTTACAAGACTATCCAAAAAAGAAACTTTAAGAACTATTCTACCCTGGTTCATCTCCAAGCAACAGTCCAACGGAACAAGAGTATAAACAAGTTGAACTTCATTTTAGCAATTCAGCAGAAAGAACACAGTTACACAAATAATAAGTCTTGCCAGTTTCAATTAACACCAAGGGGTTCCATTGAGGACTTCGGGAAAATGAGCTTCCATTTGATCAACAACAAACTTAAAGGGATGAAAGAATGGAGAGGTAGAGAAGTAAAATTCATTGCTTTGAACACAAACAGTATGTACATAAATTACCACCCAGATGGAATAGTACGTAAGAGCTTCTCTTTGTCGACAATAACCTTCCCCCTATTTCCATGAAAAAAAACAATTTAATATTGCTCCTTAACGGCAGTAATTTTATGTTTCAATGCAAACAACGATAAACACCAGATAACAACAGCAGCAGAAAAGAAATTTCGAGCTCATGAATTATCTGGTTCACCTGATGATCTCTGTGTAGAAATTGTCTCATTATTCCAAGCACCCGAACCAGGTTTGCGCTCCCCTCGCTTTCTCTTATTCTTAGGAACATTGACTTCGGCGCACAAGGAAAACGTCATATCTATCTCTTCCTTGATCACAACTTTCTTCTCCTCAACAGGTATTTCAGGTTTAGGGACTAGATCAGAAGAAAGGGTGGTGATGATGTTCCTCTCCTCTTCTATTTCTTTTTTCACCTTCACAGGTGCAGTATCACTACCCTTTTCTATTAAATCAAGTCCTTTCCCAGCTGCTTTACGATTACCTATCAGGATATCATCCATCATCTGCAAACACAGTAAACAAAAAGCTCGAGTTTAAGTTACAGTGTATAAAAAATACATCAGTATTGTTGATAAAAAGAATGATATTAAAAACTACGAACACAACTTTTTTTTTCAGATCTCGGTCTGCGTTCAGGATTATATCAAAAACTCATTGACAATACTACAAGATGTGGGTTTGTTTCGATCATTGTTTTCCAGATCACTTGCTATTTAAAAACAGGAAGCACACCTCATCGCAGACCAAACCACCTAATATACTAGAGAAAGGGCTTACATTTATACTTGAAGCTTCAACCTGAGGCTGATCAACAGGGTTTCCCACAGCAGATAACGATCCCACAGGGTTCTGAACTACGTTGGGAAGAGTCTCCTCCACATAACTTGAAACTGCACTCTCTGGAATGACAAGATTGCCTATTTCAAACTCTGATGTATGTCCTGGAGGAGTATATAGTGCTCCAATTGGCATGGCGTCCCCATGACCAGGAGAGAACGTAGGGCTTCGAGCCGAACTGGACGGCAGGTCACTTGACGCAAATATGCTCAAATTTTCCATTGAGGAGAACTTCCCAGCATGTTCCATAAGGAGAGTGTCAACCACAGTCTTTAACCTCTTGGCTTTTGATTGTGCCATTTCAATATTCCAAAGGATCTGCTCTATAGAATTATCACCGTCTTTACACTCAAACGAAGACAACTCATAATGGCCATCAGGTTCTTCATTGCCGTTAACATCTGCCATCACTGCCCCAAGAATAATTGAAGTAAGCAGTGAAACAAAGATTTTGCAATCTATTGCAATTTCATAGAGAACAAAATTTAAAAGTTTCTAGACATTGGAATCTAAAAAAGAAATTTTATACTACAACGGAAGGCTGACGAACAGCAATATACATTCAGATCTATAGTGTGCTAGTAGGGATTTTTACAAGAAACGGAACAACAGGGGAATGACCTTACAAGTCTAAGGTATGCCTAATAGAAGATATGGAACCCTTAATACAGCTAAGAAAGGGAAAGTGTCTAGGTGAGAGAATTGAAAATCAATGCAAAATGAGTACTGCCTGTGCACGTGACTAATAAACCTCTGAACAACAGTTACAACAACATGTAAAAACACAGTTCATTTGGCATCTACTTTTTCAAGGAGATTAAAAAAAACGATACAGGATGGGTTCTGTAACAAGGAAAACTTTTGAAGGAATTGCTTACATTCTCCACGAGAAAGTAATAACTTTTGTTCTTATTATGATCATCTTATATGAAAATATTGTTTCAGATAAAAGAACACATTAACCTGCTCATGCACGCTGTGTTAGGTCATACAAACAAGATCAGATCGAAAATAAGAAAACATGAAATTTGATGTGATGAAGGGCATAAATAATTTCTTACCAGGATTACCACAGTCCTCATCAGCTGATGCACCATCCGCATCTGATTTCTTCTCTACAAAAAACAAAAACATATGAACAGTTACGACTTTGTTTATACATACAAAAGAAAATCTGGATTAAAAAAAATGCACGTGCATTGTACCATAATGCGAGAACAGATTGTGCGAGGACATATACGAAGTTATATCAGTCGTGTCTTCAACTTTCTTTCTTTTTCTCCTCTTCATGGCTTTTCTTTTGTAGATTTGTCTGCAAAATGGCAACGTTCTTCCACAACCTTCTGATGCGAACTGCCCTAGCTCCAATTGCTTAACTCTCAAACATTCCGCAAGCTCTGTGTTGTACTTGGCTGCCTGCGACCGAAATTCCTTCATCCTCAGCTCTACCCATTTGCAACGCCACATTAAAGGCCGTATATAGCTCCTCCACTGATCTGTCAACCTCTTCTTCCTGAAGATTATGACTTAGATTACTCAATTTCTTGAGACACACATCATGACTGTCTTACTAAATACTATCAAATATGAATTCCTTAATTTAAAGAGATGAGCATGAAATCCAATAAAATAACCAACTCCAAACAATGTTGTTGGTCTTATCTTTTCCCTATTATGTAGGGAAAAAGGTCCTTCCTGAACAATTATATAGAGTTAAACTACATAATCTAAATTTCTTGATACAATTTGTGTAGGCATAAAACAAACTTTCTTTTTTTACAAATCAGCCTTTGCCGATTTGAATGCAGAGACTAGATTTCCCTGGGTGTATCTAGTTTGCGAAAATCAGCAAACAACAATAAAACATATACTAGCTTTTCTATGTGAACATTTTGATCATAATTAGAAGAAAGGATATCAAAAGCTATGTTTTCCTCGCTGAAAAAAACTCAGACCAGAGAACTTCTGGCCGAACCAAAACACAAACAAGAAGAAGCCAAAAGTACCTCATTGAAAATAAGCTGCCAAATCCATCAAAACCCAGCACATTGTCGCCACAGAATTCAGACTCAACTTCAGCATCACTCACTCTAGAACTATCACCATTTAATGAAACAGTGTCCCCAAAAGAGCTTGAATATTCAGTTGCATCTGGATTGTCATCTTCCTGCAACCTAATATCACTATTATTTATACATTCCACAACTTCAACCTCAGAATTTTCATTTGTATCTGGCAACATAGGTTGTGGATCAAGCAGTGTATCCATGTCAAAGTTAGTATCCTCGCAATTATTTGTACACCTTAAACTCCCATCATCTTGGTTTAATGGAGCCTTCAAACTGACATCCAATTTGCTATCTTGGTTAATTAACATTGGTGATGGAACCATTTTCAAAGTTTTGCCAATATTGTTAAGCCTTAACCCCAGTTTTCCACAGGCCTAAGACCCAACTTCCCCCTCAATATAAAATCACCTGCAACAAGTTAAACCTACTCGATCAAAATTTTCAATTGCTTAAATTTCTTACAAATAAACAAAAACTTAGCCCTCATTTCAATCAACAGATACTGAAACCTGTTTTTGGTTAACTCCTAAAACCTAAAATCAAGTGTTTCTGAACACCCACAAATCATTGAATGAGAAAAATTGAAAATACTTAGAAACGAACTCAATCAAAATAAAAAAAGGAAGTAGTGATAATACCTTTAGGTCTCTTCTTGCGATTTTCTACACGAAAGAAGAAACAAGACATAAAGAAGATTAAAGCCCTAGAAAAAAAAAAGACAAACAATATAAATGTATTCAATCCCCAAAATCAAAAAAGAAATTACAGTGAGCAAGAAAGAGAAAGAAAACTGAAGTGAAGAGCAAGAACTCAACAGACTGAGTGAGTGAGTGAGTGAGTGACAGGACTTTCTAGGGTTTCTTTTCTCCTTCAGTCTATCGGTGTTTTTTTCTCGCCTAAATTTTTTATTCGTCCGTTTCACGAAATAAAGAGAATGGAAATATCGGGTGACCGACTTAAGTCAAAATGAAACCCGACCCGAAGAGCACCGTTCATTTTTTATTTGCCCATAAAAGCCATTATAATTACATAATGACCCTCTGAGTCTCTGACCGTAATCTTACTTTACCAAATTCTTGTTCGGCACTAAAACATTTGGGGAATTTTTGAGAACTCCACAGAAACCCCTCTTTCATTTAATCTTTCCTGCAGAAATCAACAGATTGAGAGAGAGGGAGAGAGTTTGGAGATGGTGAAAGCATACACACAAGAACATGTATACAAGCATCCATGGGAAAGGGTAACATCAGCAGCATGGAGGAAATTTACAGATCCAGAAAACAAGAGAATCTTACCACATATACTTGAAGTTGATACATTGAATAGGAAACTTGATTCAAAAGCTGGGAAGTTTTATACAACAAGGGCGATAACAGTTCATGCACCAGGGCCATGGTTTATTAGAAAAATTCTAGGTCAAGATATTTGTCATTGTGTTGAATCAACTGTTGTTGATGCTAAATTAAAGACTATGCAACTTACTACTACCAATGTTAGTTTGAAGAAAGTCTTAGAAGTTGAAGAGAAGGCTGTTTATGAACCTCATCCTGATAATCCATTGTGGACTCTTGCTAAACAGCGAACTAGTATTAAGATTAAGCCATTTTCAGCTTTAGCTTCAATGGCTGAAAAGGTTGAACAAAAATGTGCTGACAAGTTTTTGCAGAACAGTGTTAAAGGAAGAGAAGTTATGGAGAGGATTTGTAAGTATCTTGAATCTGAAAAGTCACCTGGGATTTCTCTTTAATCTGTTAGTTTACCTTCTTTTTGGTATCCCTAATCTTTCACTTTTAGGGGTTTTTTGTTGTTCGATTTTGGTAGAATTTTGGGTGTAATAATTTGGTGTAATTACATGATCCTCTCAATTGTAGAGGGTTTAACTTAAGAATTAGACTTTTTTTTCTCATGCTAATGATATTTAGTTTTGAAATTTTGGGTTTCATGCTCCATTGAATATGATCAGAATCCATTGATATTTCCTGACAACTCTTAAGCTGGTCACACTCTTAAGATTGTCAAAATATTTGTTATGCTGTAATGATGACCTGTTTATGAGGTTTAAATTCTCATATCGTTTGATGACTGCATATGCTTGTATTAGAGAAATTAAACTCAGAACTCTACATTGTTAGGTGGACTGGATTTAGTATAGAATTTGTGGAGTTGGGATTTCAAAAGATGCTTCTTTCTTTCTCCAAATAGTTAAGCCTATGAGAAACCAACAAAGAAACTCTTGAGACAAGAAGAAGCAATTACGAGAAAAAAAATATATGTTGAGCACTAAAATAAGTGATAAAAAAACTGGATTAGGAGTCTTCAGACTGGGGTTTTGGCAAGTACAAAGGTGTCAACTGGACTAGCTTAAGTAGTTATAGTTATATATCACTGACCCTTGGATCGTTTTTAGTGTTACAGCTAGTCGGGTGGAGATATGTACCTGCAAATATTGCAGATCTTAAGAGTCCCAAATCCAGTATTAGTGCCACCTATTTTAGTGTTCAACACTCTTTCTCGGAATTTACTTCTTTTGTAGTTGGATGCGAAGCACTTGATTAGCTTAGCTAGTCAAGTTGGTTTTTGAACAAGATACCTTCAAGAGAGAATTTTGCATATGAATCCAGGTCTGATAAGTCCGTTCTGGTGGATTAATTGGCACACCCTTGCTACAAGTTTCAGTGAGATAGAGGCTTTTTGTTGTGAGAGTTGATCAAATCATTGGATTGTATCATAGATAGTAGAGGAATGAATAATAAGCCACTCATGTGGTGGTCTAACACATGGTTGAGATCAAGTTTCAAGTAGAATATAGGACACAAAGCCAATTTCCATTTGATTCTTGATGTTTAAATGTTTCTGAATGACTGTTGTGAATGATGGTATATCCATATAAAGTTCCAGGTTTTACAGGATATCTGTGATGTTGGAATTAGGATTCTTTTTTTGGATAAATGATGACAGTACATTCCGGAAGACAAGATTACTAAAACTTCTGAAGTTAGTATATGGTGTTCTCTTTTTGTTGTTATCAAACTCTTATGTCATTGACCTACTAATGGAACATTTGAAGGAATCGACTGCCATAGTATTAATTACTCCCCTTCAGTAAAATAGATATTATTATTTTGTTGGTGAAACAGATATTGTGGTTTATGGCTTTCTTTGTGTGGATCGGGAATGATTGATTGAAGAAAAATTGGCTGCTTATAATCCTGATAAGTTAGTGTCACTTGAGGTCTAAATATTGATGGATGGATGGAATGATATTGCATATAAACAGGCTATAACATTGTGCTGCTGCGTTGTTGTTTTGTTTTATGGAAGATGTTTGTTTTTGTTACTCCTGTTATGCATGTTGGTGTTAATGGTGTTAAAATCCTGCTTGTTGATGGATGGATGGATGGAAGAATATTGCATATAAACAGGCCATAAAATTGTGCTGCTGCGTTGTTGTTTTCTTTTTTAAAGATGTTTTTTTTTTTGTCACTCCAGTTATGCATGTGGCTGTTGAAATTCTGCTAGTGGGATTTCTTTGTGCATCTGAATTGTACAAAATCACTCACGAACTTCATAAAAGTCATTATTGAGCAGATTTTTCATGTTGTTTCGCACTACCATTGTTGATTACCTATTTCCAACGATATCATGTCTTTCTTGGTATTGTAAATTCTTTTCTCTATCAACTTTTCCTTCAGTGCCCTGACTTGTCAAAACATATCATTTCTTTTATATCATGTAAGAAAAAGTCTGCTGGCAGTTTGTTGGTTGTAAATGGGAATTGAACTCTGATCTTGTTCTTTCTCTTCTTGTTTCTTGTTTTCTCTTTAATCAGCCTAGCGTTATAGACTTATAGGTTGATGTATTTTGATTTCATCGGCCATTTTTACCACTAAAAGCACCCATATTGACCACTTAGGGTCACCCGTCACCTTGTGGCAGGTGTACTGGTTCTTACTCATCATTCACGATCTTTCTCCCAGATCAGCTCAGGTAATGCATATTGAGTTTTCTTTTCCTTTCAGTCTGCTTGACATGATTGTTGAAATTATATCTAGGGAGATGGCAGAAACATTTTCAATAACTAAGATGTAGGCACTAGGCACGCATATCACAACTATGAAGCTAATGCCTTTAGTGAGGCAGTCATGTAAAAGAGCAGAAGCCACAAAGTTAGGTGGATCTTCTAGTCATTTAACAGAAGAACAACTTCTACGAGCATAAATTCACTCTTCAAGAATGCTTTTATATTGCCATGAGAACCAGACTTTCATAGTCAAACTCGAAGATCACTCTCTTATATCCTTGTGTGATTGCCCATTTCACTCCACATGCTCAACATCTCTACTGCTCCCTTGATGTTGATGTAGCAAGATCCGCTGTGTTGACCTGCAAAATTTCTAGCTATTAGTCCAATACCACCAGGTTTTGTACGTTTAAGAAAATAAGTATCACAATTTATTTTAATATGGTTAGTGTCAGGAAGTTCTCGTAATTCTTTGCTATCCCTGCTAGAATTTGTATCTTTTAAAGTATTGAACTTTCTATTAGCAGCATTAGGTAAGAAGATATAAATTTTCTTGATAATGCTTGCATGATCATTAGTCTTGGCAAACTTCGTTTTTGTTTCTTGATTGTATTCATCTCTTTCTATCCGCTCTACAGCCACTTTTGACAAATGCTATCCCATACGACTTTGCGGGATAGCTTCCCGCAAAAGCGGCTTCTTTGCCGTTGGATGATTAAATCAACGGTTAGATTCACATTCATGAAAGGACCCATCACTTTCAGGAAAGGACCCACCACTTTCAGGATAGGACCCACTATTTCTCCTAAAGGGTTCAAGGCTGTTAGATCTGGATTTTAGCATGATCTAACGGTAAAGAAGCGGCTTGAGCGGAATAGCTTCCCGCAAGGTCGTGCGGGATAGCACTGCTCGTCACTTTTTAGTGAGTTCGAAGAACTTTTGAAGTTTTAAAACCATCAACTTTAAACCAAATAATTCTGGTTATGGGACAATCCAAACTGACATGCTTAGCTGATTCCAAGGGATGTGTACATTTCTTACAACGATGATCTTCATAGTTCATACTGCAAATTCCATGCAATTCTCTCTGTGCTTGATAAAATTTCTTGACACATTTCCACATAAACAGTTTAATTCTTTGAATTGCGTCAAGCTTCCTGATCTGTTTCCAAATATTTAAGGCATTATACTGAAAGGTTCCATATATGTGAATACCTAATATTATACGGAGTTTGATAAGCTGATTTGACAGTGAAGTATCCTTTCTTTGTTTTGGTCTATATTAACCTATCCTTGTTGTGTCTTAAAAGAATTTTTTGAGCAATGGACCCATCAAATAGAGTATCCTCTTGTATCCACCTATGATGTTGCTTGACCAACAAATTCAGAAACAAAAGTCAGATTGTCAGCGTTTGATTCAGGTGTATTTTGGAACTGATGGAGTGTTTAAACCGTGGACCACTTGTCTTTCCAGACTGAGATTTGATGACCATTGCCTAAAGATTAGAAACTGTAATCTTTTGTGAAATCAAACGCATTTTGTATACTTTTCAAAGACCATGTAGAATCGTTTTGCTAGTAGTATGACGAGGAGATGAAGAACAGAAGTATTTAGTCTTTAAAGTGGAAGCCACAAACTTTTTTGATCAGTATATATCCGTCATGCATATTTTGCTAGGAAAACATGGTTGAAGCAGCTAAGGTCCTGAAATTTAAGCCACAACCAGATGGGTGTTAGAGCAATGTTTGGTTGAACCCACAAGTTTTACTATCTCAAGCTTGTTGTCAATGTTAGATGATCAAAATTATATCTTGATTTCTAGTCTACTAAGTCAAGTCTCGGACTAGGTTAGAATTTGATAGTTGAGTATCAGACATCATCTTCGAAGACTGAAGATCGACGAAGATATTTGAAGAACTTTTGTATCAGGTATGTGTAGATTGAACCATTTTATTTTACTCACTATCTTACCATTCTATCCGTTGAGACTATGTCGTATGACTTCTAATAGATTTAAAAAGAAGAAGTTTCGAGACAAGCTTGTCTTGTTAAAAATCTTGAAATATGATTTTAGCAAAAGTTATTCAACGGTCGTCAACAATATTAGTTTTAAGCGATATATTGTTTATGAATTAATTTGTGGATCAATTGAAAATTACCCATGCAAATGATTTTATCACTCGGGAATGTTTCAAACATCATAAGAGAGAAATTCAGAACTTTTGTTATTTTTGCTCAGCGTAGGTGGCGAACCAGTTCGCAGACCATAGATATCTGAGTTCCAGAAATATAGGGAAAGTTGGCGAACCAATTCGCAAACTGTGAGTTCAGTTAGGAACAGTTCACGAACCGTGGTGAATTGAATTTTGAAGTTGGTATAATAGGCTAGCAGTTGGCGAACCCGGTTCACGAACCGTGGTCAACTGAGCTCGGTAGTCTAGTAGGGTTGGCGAACCCGGTTCACTAACCGTAGCACCCTGACTCGTGAGCAAACCTTACGGTTCACGAACCGTTTTACCCACTGTCCCAACAAATTTTAGCAGATGCTGAAAGACTTATTTTTAAAATATGTTTAACATTGCTAGAACTCTCTTAAACACTTCTAAGACTTCATTGATCACTTAAACACTTATGTGTGTGCATCATGATTAAATCCTTAGGTGTTTAAATGAGGATCAAATTGATTTTAGTTTTCATGGCATATTCTTCTATTGTATTTTCAAGACCTAAAGTGTTTGCTTGATTCCCAAGTTATCTTAGCTTGAATTCTAAGAAACCCTCAGTCTTGAAAATCCATAAATAGAGACGCTCTTTCAACTGGGAAATTCAATCTCTGACACCTTGCGTTCTAGTTGATTCCAGAGTCGTCCTCTATAAACCTAGGTTTCCTCTGAGAAACATAATTAGGTTCATGACTAAAATTCTTCACTTTGGGGATTCATGAAGCCGGGTCCGACTATATTTTACCTTGATAGTTCGTGTATCATGATATTGCTTTTTTATTATCGAGGTTTTCATAATTTCTTTCAGGCAAGATTGATGGTAATCACAAAGTTCACTTCGTCTCAGACTTTGTGATTCCTCAAGATAGATATCCGAAAACTCATATTAATTAATTTTTTGAAGATTGTTCTTGAGAGGTTGTAAAAGATTCGGGCTTCTCATCTAAGTAAGTGTAAGTGTTCCAGGTTATGAGGTTTGCTAGCTTTGTCTAGTGCAAACAGATTTTCAAGCGTTGATCTTTGATCTAATGGGAAATCAAGTAGTCTTATCTGTTAGAGGATGATTGGTATCAAAAGTCTTCACTTCATCTGAAGCAACTCTTAGGCTATAAAGGACGTCAGCTAAGGGAATCAACTGCGTAGAGCCTTGCAAGGTTCAAGCTAAGTAAGGAGCGCGACTGTAACTGAACTTGGAGGGTGGACTCGGTCTCAACTACATTACAATCTGAAGTCTGATAGTAGACTAGTGTCTGTAGTGGATTAATACAGTTTGGTGCTATAATATGGATGAGGTCCCAGGTTTTTTCTGTATTTGCGGTTTCCTCATTAACAAAACTTCTGGTGTCTTGTGTTTTTCTTTTTCCGCATTATATATTTTATCTTTATAATTGGATTTGTGAAAGTTGTATTATTCAATCTTAGTAACTACGTTCATCTAATTGTGATCGATTACGAGACTCGTTTCTTGTAGAATTTGTATCTTGAAAGATAGATAACAATTTTAATTACTTGGCAGAATTCCAGTTGGATTATTTGGATACGAATAGATTGATCTTGGATATTGATTTTTGATATCGTCCAAGTAATCTTCTTAACGATTAAGTTCACGGTATCTTTGTCTATATACATACTGAAAAGAGATAAATTCTAGATACATATTGAAAAAACGGGGGTCTAACAACCACACCAAATATTTCGTTAGGCAATTTGTATGGACTAACTCCAATATAATTCCAAGAGAATCAACTAGACAGTCAGACTCAATCAAGTAAAATATATCCAAGAGTTATATCTCTATTTCTCAATGTAATCATCAAATCAAACAGATAGAATCCGTGAGCCTGATTATTATGAGAAACAACTTGAACGGTACCAAAGACCAATTTTCAAGTGTCAATCAATTTCAATCAACAACCAAAGGTTGGATTTACCAATTTGTTAGATCATAGCTCGGTTGAACCCACCTAGCGTTGGTATGTCAAGTTTGGTTGTCATATTTTAGTGAGCCAAAACTCATTTAAAGAGTCGCTTGATTATCTACTAGAGTCAACTTCGTATATGTTAGCTTGAAAGTATTAGGATATGAGACATTACAAGTATTACGTGAAGACTTGAAGAAGTGAAGAAGTAAGGAGCTACAACGAAAACATCATCCTTCCACTTGAGGTTAGTGATATTTGACTTGAACTGTTTCATTCCTTAACGTATCTTTCAAGTCGTGCATTTTGAAAACATAACTGCAAAGCATGAATAGTTATACTCTAGTTAGACGTAGTGTTAAGGAATATAATACGAAGTATAACGCTTATCTTTTGAACTTCGTATACAAGACTTCGACATAGTCGTTTGAATGCTATTGTGATTACGTATAGGTATGAGGTGAAGATTTCATCCTAGGAAACAATGTTTTACATTCGTTTAAAGGAAGTAAATTCATGAACTTGTTTCGTGAATCGAAAGGGAAATCGCTAGGCTTATTAATATTTTTATTCATTGCATATCTTTTGAACTACCAATATGTGTGATTAGTATAACCGCTCATGACTTGTTTATCTTCTTGGTAAAATTATTCGCAAGGCCTGACTCTTGTATTGGTATGACTTTTATTAGTGAAATTGATCTTAAGTAATCACCTGAGATGGTATGATCGATTTGTTGTATGACCAACTCTAGGCGAAGGGGAACCGATCCTAGTAAGTGGTGCAACCGATCACAAGAGGGGAATCGATCCTTGTATGAGGTGCTACAAGTTTTTAGATATTGAGAACCGATCCTACGGACATGTGCAACAAATACAAGTTAGATACCATATATATGTAGGAACCGATCCTAGTACCTGGTCAACCGAATTTTTGGAAAGCTAGTGTGACTACTTCCAGTACCCACATGGAGGTAGAACCGAAACTTGTTTTGGTAGAACCGTGAAACCCATTTTTGGTGATTGAGTGTTCTTAATCAATCACATAGTTCTTGAAAGTCGGATGAACCAATTCTAAACTTGTTTGGAAGTGTGGCAAATCGGTTTCAAGATTGCAAGTATGAAAGAGGACTTACAAAGTAAAGATGTCGACATACTTTGAACATGTGCAGTAACGTTTATCTTTTATTGTTCAAAGATATTCCTTAATAGCTAAAGGGAATCCCGGATCGAAAAATAAATTAAGAATCTTTTAATTAAGGTTTTTAATTTTATTTTTGGAAAATGAAAATTAGTAATGTGCAATTACTAGTTGGAGATTTTCGGTCAATGTTTGGACAAATCATTTCCATGAACTATGGAAACCGAATTTGAAAATATATTGCATATCTTGAGAATATTTTCGGTTTTGGAAATTCCTTGGTGTCCAAACTTCCTTGGTCTATAAATATCAAAGTTTGCATTTCGAGCAAACTAATCCTCAGAGCCAGTAAAACTACCTAGTTGTGTTGTTACTGGTGGAGCCGCCTATTCGGAGAGGAAAGTAACCTAATTAGGCGAAATCTCTTACGACCGCTTAGTTTAAAGACCTCTTTGGGATTGAGAATCTCTATTAGTACCGTTGATGGGAAACTAGATAATTGTTGTTTATTATTAGTTTTCGATTGATTTGATTGACTAACGGTTGTTGAACTTTGATTTCACCTAGTTTGTTTATGCTTGAGAATCTTCTCTTTTGATATAAGATTCACTCAAACTAGATCAAAGTTTCGACGGGGATCTTTAGACTGTTTGTAGATCTAAAGACGTCTTGTGATAATCCATTGTTAATAGACTCCTTTTTGTGTGTGATTGATCACAAGAGATTCAAGTTGATTGTGTGCGGGTGTTTATTGAAGATCTAAGAAGATTTGAATACGAAGAAGATTTCTGATTTGGGTTCATAAATCTTTGGTGTGCACAATACTTGTTTCGGTTAAAGAGGATCCAACTATAATGGGTTTATCCTTGTGGTAGATTGGATTGATTAGTTGAGTAGATCTGCATCAATACAATTCTTTGTGATTCAAAGTATTGACTGCAAAATCTTGATAATTACTTTGGTAGTTGTTATTAGATAGATCTAGGAGTTTATTGGGATAAACGGAAGAACCTTTTGTCGAACTCACATCACTTGGTTGAAAAGAGTTGTTACCAAACAGATTTCTTGTTCCTTTACTGTTTGGAATACGAACCAAAGTAATTGTTCCAAGTACGTGACTTGTTACAAGTTGGAGGCGTGCGAATACAGACGGAACTAGGTGAACTATAGGTTTAGTTGCTTGGTCTCAACTATACGAAGTTGGTTTGATTTTGTATAGCGGCTTAATCCTGAGAGTATTTAATTCTGGACAAGGTCCCGGGGTTTTTCTGCATTTACGGTTTCCTCGTTAACAAAATCTTACTGTGTCTTTTACTTTTCTATTTCCGCAATTATAATTGATTTTATAATAATTAGAAGTAAAATACACAAACATTAATTCCTATTTACTTCATAGTAATCCTATTGTGTTTGGTTAAGTCCGAACCAATTATCAAGTAAACATACTTCGTTTTTGTATTGTCTCGATCTTGTATCAATAGTCAATCACACAAGTTATCTTGTTGTCGTATTGTCTCGATCTCATATCCATAGATGATCATACGAAGTGTGAACCGATTATTTGTATTGTCTCAACTCAGTCTATAGACAATCACTTTCGGAGAAAGGGCTTATAGGTGGAAAAGTTTTTGATTAAGGTATATTTGGGTACCCTCGTCTTTTCAATCGGTATCAGAGCGGGCAAACACGAAAAGATCTAACAACAATTGGTGTTTGGTGCGATCCAACCTATAAGAAAATGAATCTTATGAATGATTCAGTTAACGTAAGTCAAGATGAAAAATCATCACTTGAGGATAACATCTTCTGGGAATCTACTGAACAGGCTGACCCCTATAATGTTGATTCTGGTGATCGGCAAACCTACCTTGAAAAACAACTTGATGAAATTTCTGAAGACGGTGACTCAGAAATCGATCAAGAGGTTGGAGAAAATATGTCAGAGTTTACCTCTATACTAAGTGCTATCTCTACAAGAAAACTTTCTACCGCATATGTGATTGAGCTCATTGCTCCTCTCAGTAGAGAAATAGGAAACTAAGAAAGATTTTCTCTGGTTTCTTCTATGGATATCATAATTCCAGATATCTTATTAAAGACTACAAAGATAGTATACACTCAAAAACCCTTGAGTTTGAGAATCTCAACAGGAAACATTACTTGTTAAATAAGAAGCTTGTTGAGACAGAAGCAAAGATTAGTTCTCAACAATCAACAAGTAAGGAACAAAATGAGTCTGATTCATTCAACAAAAATCCTCTTGAGGATCAACTAGATGAAGCTCTTGAAAGAATCAATGCCTTAGAAGAGGAAGTTTTAAGGTTAAGAAGACTCAGTGATAGCACAATCAATTTATCTTCCTTGTTGGATGCAGGAAGAAGTCATGGCGACAAACGTGCATTAGGATATGATGGAATTGATACTTCGTCAATCAATAAGGAAGTAAAATGTGTAAAAGTTGTTGACCCTTCCACTCTAGAAAATCCACCTGAACAAACTTGTTCGCATGAGTCACCAAAGTGCTCAAATGAGATTCTGACAAAAAACATCTCCGAAAGCAATCAAAGGAAAACTTCAACTAAGGATCAGCATAGTAACCGAACGTCTCATAAAGGTAAAACTAAAAACTTTATTCCTTTTAATAAGCATTGTTATTATTGTAGAGATAAAGGTCATATTCAAAGGGATTGTAAAATTCAAAAGATGCAAAACGCTCTGTCATTTGTATCTAAAGAATTGAACAGTGTCATCTCCAAAAACTTCTCAGATCATCATTGTCCTGTGAGACAAACGAATTATTACAAAAATTCAAAATCATATCCTAAAAGAAACATTCCTAAAAGGAAAAATAATATAAATGGTAACACCTTGATCAATGGGGATATGCGATTTGATGTTTCAAGATGGAAAGATGCAATGTCACTAGAAATGAAGAACCTTCATTCAAAATCCACCTACAAGTTGATACCAAAATCCGAGAAGGTATCCAAAAGGAAGTTATCCAAAACAGATTCTAAGAAAAACAATCCGGTTGTAATCTTAGACAAAGATGACTATGAATGTATCGTGATTAGACTCAAAAAGGATCTAGAGATATCCAGCGATATAAATGTGCAAACATCTTTCGATGATCTGCTACACTATAGAAAAACAAAAAGAGAGTTAACCAGGACTCCATGAATTTCTCAAAACTTGCGATATCTTCTTTGCATGTTTAAGGTAAGTTTTTTTTTGTTTCACTATTTGAAGCTTTTCTAACTAAGCTGCTGCCTTAAAAAATAAAAAAAGGAAAACAAGGGACTATAAATAGGTCCAGTTATGTTCGTGTGATATCACAATCTTGTGATAGAATGCTTTCTTCTTATGAAGGTAGTGAGGAAGAATTAACTGAAGAACATAGAACCAATCTCATTATCACTGTTCAGCATCGAGACTGGCTCAAAGAAAGAATTGTTCAAACGAGAGGTGTTCTTGCTGAACTCAAGGTTCTAGTTGAAGAACTTGAAAACGGGTAGTGGTTGCTGACAAGTCTCTTAAGACATGCTTCAAAAGTTTGAACACTGAAGAAACCTCAGTGAACAACAAGAGCACCACTAGAGATTAAGTTATATGCTGAATACTTAATCAAAGAAAATAGATATCAAATTTTGATTTCTTTCAATGATTGTATTTGGTCTATTATGAATAAAACTATCTTATTATGAATACAATTATTTGATTTATAGTTTTTCTTGTGATAGTTTATGATTACATAGCCTGTGCTTGAATGATTTATCTTATTGATATGTATGGTTATGGGATGTTTGATTTCGGTTTTATGACCTTGATATTTGATCTCATATGATGTCAACCCTTATGGTTTGGGTGACTTTTCGGTTTAGCAGGATTAGGTTCTAGCCCATGTTGGTAGGCTTTATCAAAGGATCATGAGGGGTTCTGATTGAAACAATATGTGAAAAAGTCACAATATGTTGAATCGTTTGGTTTAGCATAAAAGCATATGTGTTTCGGGGTTTTCAACTTTTGCTTGCAATAGTTAAAACCGGTTTTCAACCTTTCTCTGGTAAAGGTTGGTTGTTGTTATTCTTTTGTTTTGTTTTTCATAAGGATGACAACATAATGATATTTCGGTATCAATTCTCCCTGGAAAGAAGATGCAAACATATTGGAAAAGAGGATGCGAAATTTGAGGTAACGACTTTCTTAGTTAATCGTTTTCCTGTTTAAGAAAAGCCTGATTTTATTGCTTATATTTATTGCTTTTGCTTAACCAAATTTCGGTACAATTGAATTTTATTCCATTATTTGTGTATGGATGTGTGTGTGATTCAATTGTTTCCGGTTAAGAAAAACTATTGTTATCTTGCTTTATTGTTTGGTATCAATCATTTAGGCTTATAAAATTTCGGTGCAATTGCGGTGCTTTAATGTCTATGTTGTTTCAATTGCTTCCGGTTGAGGCAAATAATTATACAAGTTGATTTATTTGGTTTGTTTGAATTGTTTATGGCTTAACAAAAGAAAAGGTTTTCGGGATGAATTGTTTAGTCCAATCGATTTCGGATAAGAGAAAGTAAAGTAAGTTAATTCTGATCTTAGTTAGACTTATCAAAGTGGAGGTTCGGTCATTCAAGTCTAATCGAATGCCTTAACAAGAAATGCTAGTTAACTAACCTAGTACTTGTCTTGTTTTAAATTGAAAGGTCTAAGTTATATGGATAATTAGAAGCTGATGAGAAAAACAGAGTTATCTTTATTTTGGTTTTATCGAACAAGCGATTGTATTTGTACAATCGGTTTATCAAAGGAACTAAGGTGCTTAGTCAATTTTTGGTTTGCTAAACTATTAGGGAAAATTGCTTCGGGCAATTGTTTCCTTGGTAACATATCAAAACAAAATTACTTCGTAGTTTTGATATTGGTTATCAAAAATGGTGTGTGGAACCCTCGTGCTTAACTCTATAGGTTGCAAGTCTTGTGAGATCTATAAGATCCTTTCGGTTTGTCCTTTATTTGCTCGTACCTTTGTCATTTTGTGACAAAAAGGGGGAGAAATATATGGAGTTTGATTGGTATCACTAAGGGAAAGAAAATTGGTGCTTAAGCGTTTTATCTAACGAAAGAGTAAAGCATAGACTAAGGGGGAGTAGCATATCATATGATACTTGTAGTTATATGGACTACAAAGGAATAACAAAGACGTGCGGATTGAAAAAATCTACCTATCTTACCTTTAGGGGGAGTATTAGCTTTGTTATTATAATGTCAACAGCGGCATTTATGGATTTAATGTATACATGTTATTGTGTCGTTGAATTCGGGAATCAAGCGTATGTGTAATGAATTCTTGTAATTTGTTTATCCATATGATGTAAGAGTTTTGTCACTAAAATTGACAAAGGGGGAGATTGTTAGAGAATCTCTCGGTTGAACCCACCAAGCGTTGGTATGTCAAGTTTGGTTGTCATATTTTAGTGAGCCAAAACTCATTTAAAGAGTCGCTTGATTATGTACTAGAGTCAACTTCGTATAGGTTAGCTTGAAAGTATTAGGATATGAGACATTACAAGTATTACATGAAGACTTGAAGAAGTGAAGAAGTAAGGAGCTACAACGACAACATCATCCTTCCACTTGAGGTTAGTGATATTTGACTTGAACTGTTCCATTCCCTAACGTATCTTTCAAGTCGTGCATACTGAAAACATAACTGTGAAGCATGAATGATTATACTCTAGTTAGACGTAGTATTAAGGATACAATACAAAGTATAACACTTATCTTTTGAACTTCGTATGTGAGACATCGACATAATCTTTTGAATGTTATTGTGATTATGTATGTGTATGAGGTGAAGATTTCATCTTAGGAAACAATGTTTTACATTTGTTTAAAGGAAGTAAATTCATGAACTTGTTTTGTGAATCGAAAGGGAAATCAGTAGGCTTATTGGTATTGTTATTCATTGCATATTTTTTGAACTACCAATATGTGTGATTAGTATAACCACTCATGACTTGTTTATGTTCTTGGTAAAACTATTCACATGGCCTGACTTTTGTATTGGTATGACTTTTATTAGTGAAACTGATCTTAAGTAATCACCTGAGATGGTATGATCGATTTGTTGTATGACCAACTCTAGGCAAAGGGGAACCGATCCTAGTAAGTGGTGCAACTGATCACAAGAGGGGAATCGATCCTTGTATGAGGTGCAACAAGTTTTATTGGGAACCCGATCATATGGACATGTGCAACAAATACAAGTTAGATACCATATATATGTGGGAACCGATCCTATTACCTAGTCAACCGAATTTTGGAAAGCTAGTGTGACTAATTCCAATACCCACATGGAGGTAGAACCGAAACTTGTTTTGGTAGAACCGTGAAACCCATGTTTGGTGATTGAGTGTTTTTAATCAATCACATAGTTCTTTAAAGTCATATGAACCAATTCTAAACTTGTTTGGAAGTGTGGCAAATCAGTTTCAAGATTGTAAGTACGAAAGAGGACTTACAAAGTAAAGATGTCGACATACTTTGAACATGTGCAGTAACGCTTATCTTTTATTGTTCAAAGATATCCCTTAATAGCTAAAGGAAAATCTCGGATCGAAAAATAAATTGAGAATCTTTTAATTAAGGTTTTTAATTTTATTTTTCGAAAATGAAAATTAGTAATGTGCATTTACTATTTGGAGATTTTCTAAGAGATTTTTGGTCAATGTTTGGACAAAGCATTTCCAGGAACTATGGAAACCGAATTTGGAAATATATTGCATATCTTGAGAATATTTTCGGTTTTGGAAATTCCTTGGTGTCCAAACTTCCTTGGTTTATAAATATCAAAGTTTGCATTTTGAGAAAACTAATCCTCAGAGCTATCAAAACTACCTAGTTGTGTTGTTATTGGTGGAGCCGCTTATTCGGAGAGGAAAGTAACCTAATTAGGCGAAATCTCTTACGACCGCTCGGTTTAAAGACTTCTTTGGGATTGAGAAGCTCTATTAGTACCGTTGGTGGGAAACTAGATAATTGCGGTTTATTATTAGTTTTTGATTGATTTGGTTGACTAACGGTTGTTTAACTTTGATTGCACCTAGTTTGTTTATGCTTGAGAATCTTCTCTTCTGATATAAGATTCACTCAAACTAGATCGAAGTTTCGACGGGGATCTTTAGACTGTTTGCAGATCTAAAGACGTCTTGTGATAATCCATTGTTAACAGACTCCGTTCTGTGTGTGATTGATCACAAGAGATTCAAGTTGATTGTGTGCGGGTGTTTATTGAAGATTTAAGAAGATTTGAAAAAGAAGAAGATTTCTGATTTGGGTTCATAATATTTGGTGTGCACAATACTTGTTTCGGATAAAAAGGATCCAACTATAATGGGTTTATCCTTGTGGTAGATTGGATTGATTAGTTGAGTAGATATGCATCAATACAATTCTTTGTGATTCAAAGTATTGATTGCAAAATCTTAACAATTACTTTCGTAGTTGTTATTAGATAAATCTAAGGACCTGACAAAGGAGTTTATTGGGATAAACGGAAGAGCCTTTTGTAGAACTCACATCGCTTGGTTGAAAAGAGTTGTTACCAAACATATTTGTTGTTCCTTTACTGTTTGGAATACGAACCAAAGGAATTTTTCCAAGTACGTGACTTATTACAAGTTGGAGGCGTAGGAATACAGACGGAATTAGGTGAAGTATAAGTTTAATTGCTTGGTCTCAACTATACGAAGTTGGTTTGATTTTATATAGCGGCTTAATCCTGAGAGTATTCAATTCTGGACAAGGTCTCGGGGTTTTTCTGCATTTGCAGTTTCCTCGTTAACAAAATCTTGTTGTGTCTTTTACTTTTATATTTCCGCAATTATAATTGTTTTTATTATAATTAGAAGTAAAATACACAAACGTTAATTCCTATTTACTTGATAGTAATCCTATTGTGTTTGGTTAAATCCGAACCGATTATCAAGTAAACATACTTCGTTGTTGTATTGTCTCGATCTTTTATCCATAGTAAATCACACAAGTTATCTTGTTGTCGTATTGTCTCGATCTCGTATCCATAGACGATCACACGAAGTGTGAACCGACTAGTTGTATTGTCTCGACTCAGTACATAGACAATCACTTTCGGAAAAAGGACTTATATGTGGAAAAGTTTTAGATTGAGGTATTTTTGGGTACCCTCGTCTTTTCACAATTGATTGAACTACGCACAACCTGTGATATTTCAATTATATAAACAAATATAATGCGGAAAAGAAATAACACAGACACCAGAAGTTTTGTTAACGAGGAAACCGTAAATGCAGAAAAACCCCGGGACCTAGTCCAGATTTGTACACCACACTGTATTAAGCCGCTACAGACTCTAGCCTACCACAAGTTAACTTCGGACTGGAATGTAGTTGAGACCTAACCAATCTCATACTAATTAAGGTACAGTCGCGTTTCTTACACCTCTGAATCCAAGCAGGACTTTACGCACTAGATTCCCTTTGCTGATATCACCCGCAACTAAGAGTTGTTACGACCCAAAGTCGAAGACTTGATTAACAAATATGTCTCCTACAAAAAAGTCTATTATGATAGATAAATCTATCTCCCACAGAAAAACCTATGAAGTTTGTTCCGTGTTTTGATAAATCAAGGTGAACATGAACCAATTGTATAAATCACCTCACAATAACTTAACTATATTGTAGTATAACAAGTTATTGTGGAATCGCAAAGAATGATACGAAGAGCTTTGTGATTACTTTTTATATCTTACCTATCGGAGATAAATCTCAAGCAAATCTAAGAGAAGATAATACTCAATATGATAGAACAAGTAAGATCAGAACACGCAACTATAGAGAAAATAGTTGGGTTTGGCTTCAGAATCCCAATGAAGTCTTTAAGTTGTTAACCTATAATGGTTTTAGGAAAAACCTAGGTTAAAGGAGAATCGACTCTAGTCGCAACTAGTATCACATAGGAGGTGTGGGGATTAGGTTTCCCAGTTGCTAGAGTTCTCCCTTATATAGTCTTTAAATTAGGGTTTGATAACTTTGTAACAAAGCAATCAATAGTCACCGTTGGATGAAAACCTGATTTAAGATTCAAGCTAAGTTTGCAAAAAACCAAGGAAATATCTCTCCACTGTTAGATGGTCTTAGCTTGTTGCACACAAATGAAATATACCTTCATTTAGATATGGGTAACCGTACTTATACGACTTAGTCTCAGTAGGAGATAGGATAGAATAGACTTCTGAGTGATAGATGAGTTCAAGTCTCCACATACCTTTTGTTGATGAAGTTCCCCCAAGATCCCCTTAGTAGATCTTCGTCTTCAATCGATGAACGTCGTGAATACTAAAGCTCAACTACATATTTTATCCTAATCCGAGACATAACTATAAGTAGACTATAAATCAAGACTTATAGTTTTGACAACTAAACTTGAAAAACAAGCTTGAGATAGCAACACTTTCGAGTTCGACCGAGCAGTGCTCTAACAATCTCCCCCTTTGTCAATTTCAGTGACAAAACTATCAATACATATGAATTACAAAATAAATAAACTTTGTAGCTTCTCATCCAAATGCTTGGTTTCCTTGGTTCTTCAACATTCCTTGAATTGTTCATCACTCCAAGTACTCCAGTGATTCTAAACGTGTTCAACTCGGCATCATAGTTGTTGAAGATCCATAGCCATAACAATAAGAAAATAGATGTTCTCAATTGTTGTTACACAGTGTCATAGTATTATTACGCAACATCAAAGTTCAATTGTATCACAACTTTGACAATAATACTACGGTTATATATAAAACCATAAAGATTAATACTGCAAAATCATATTCCAAATAACCTTTAGAATGTAAATAAATAAATCTAAAAACATTGCAAGATGAAAATCGTTGGAAATAGCTATGTGTACTCACAATAATTGCTATTCCAAACCCTAGTTATCCTTCTTAAAAACACAAGAATAAATTCTCATAAGAAGTTTCCTAGACAAAATAACAATTCTAAAAACAAAAAATTGATCACAAGCTAAATCAAAGTTCACGTTCGGAAGCTTCACGGGTTTCAAGGACTTTGAGCTTGTGATTAACAACATCAACTGCTTCTTCGGAGAAGATATCCTCATTGAGAAGATCCTTCACATGTGTTTTCATGAGAACAAGGTCATAGTTAACCTTTTTCAACTCAGTTCGTAACACATCAAGATTCTTCATAGTATCAACGAGTTGCAGTTTTGCTTCCTCAAAGTATTTAAGAAAATCATGAACCACTTCAGTAGAAACCATATCCTCATTCTCAACATCCTGATGAGTATAGGCATAGTAGCATGAGGCATTAGGATCATCATCTTCTACTAGGGTTCTTTTCTTCCTCCCTTTTGACTTGAAACCAATACTTTTATCAAGAAATCCTCTTGCAAAATCACCAGTGCGAGAAGAAGAAGACATTCTTGACAAAACACAAGATAACCTAGAGCATGCGTACGAGACTCAATAGGTTTGGTATTTAAATGGTTTCTTAGGGAAGGTAGATTTTATGGTTTCCAAGGATAGTCCGTGACAAGTAAGACATGGGTACCCGCACGAACATAATCCGAACCCAAAAGAATAAAAACAAAAAACGAATCGTACCCTTTTTACAAGGTAAAACAAAACGTTTAAACTTTTTGCTATGTGAAGATTTTCTTTCACAAACTACCGGCTCAATAAATTTTATATCTACACTGAGAAAAAATTTAGAGCGCAAGAATAGTAGGCAACTTAGTTCCAATGAAACCTTCTTCAAAATTAAAAAGAAAACAAAGAAGACCTTGAGACACTACCAATAATTAAGCAAAGCTGTCTGCCTACAATAGTTTAGCTATGGACGATAAGAAGATAACTCAACTAAACAGAAGGTATTTTTTCCAAAAGTATACCTGATTATTAACACAACTTACTCAACAGAATTTTTATGAGTAAGCATTCAACCCTTGTGATTAATTAGTACAAGTATGAGCCATAAGCTCATTAAATGAACGGTTTTCATGGTTAAGTCTCTTTTTCCTTTCGATTATAGGAAAGAAACTTTTTTGATGTGAAAAGTTATCATAAAACTTACTGTCATCAAAATACGAAACATAGTTTGAGTTCTTACCGAAGGATTTTTGACCAGAGTGAATTGACAGCCTGTTCACGATCTCTTTATATCCTTCAATTATCACGTTTCGGTTGTTTTTCATGTCATCATTTTTGCTTCCTTATCCTGATATTTTATTTACATCAAAAACAACATTATCTCCTTTTTTGGCAGAAGAGAATTCTTGAGCTCTTCTTAGATGATTTCTGTTAAGGAGTCTGTTATGCTTTTGAGCATTTGAGGAACACATCGAGATGAGTTTCATGGTAAAATACACAGGGTGAGTACTAAAACCAATTGGTTTAGACATACGAATGTCAGTTACACCTTTAAGAATTAAATCTAAGGTGTGTTGAAGTCGAACAATGGAATTGTTATTCGCCTAGAGTTTCTCTTTTGTTTAACATGCTCTATTGAATCGCAAAAGAGACACACTTTCTGATCACAAGAGTGATTAGAGAGAACAGACTCGACATCATCGTTTGGAGATTTTTTCCTTCCATGTGATGTGGAACTTCCTTGATTAGAGGAGGCTATGAGCACATCTTTTCGAATAGGAAGGGATTCTGATTTTACTTCTGGAACTGAAATTCTTTCAGTTGAGACAGAAGAAGATGGTATAGTGGACTCTTTGGAACATCCTTGAATAGAGAGTTTACTCAAGAGATATTCGATTTCCAAAGCATCCTTTTTGAGGTTCGCCTCGAGCAAGATACGTGATAACCGAACTTCGGCTTTTTCCTTGCAAGGAGCTTTTTCTTTAGGGTCACAATTCCTCACTATACCGAGAAGAACATTGACATTGTTTTTCAACAGATTGATTTTATCATCCTGGATTCTAACAAGATTTAGAATCAGTTTACTCTCTTCGGTTGTTTCTCTTTCATCAACAGAGTCAGGCTCGTTTGAAGGGTGATCGGGGTAACACATGTCAGTGTCAGTCTGCTTCGTTAGAACACTAGGTTCATCTATATTTGAGATTGACGAATCTTTATTTTTAACAGACTTTATAGAAACAGAGCTTTTGTTTCTGGTGACGCGTTATCAGAGATAACACTTCTGTCCATAGAGTCAGATCGCTACAAACACAAACTTATGAGGTCTTAAACGTGTTTGCCTGCTCTGATACCAATTAAAAAACGGGGGTCTAACAACCTCACCCAATATTTCGCTTAGAAATCTGTATGGACTAACTCCTATATACTTTCAAGAGAATCAACTAGACAGTCAAACTCAATCTTAAGAATAAGTATATCAAATAGTTATATCTCAATTTCTCAATTCAATCCGCAATCAAACAAATAGGAATTTGCGAGCCTGATTAAATATAAGAGAAATAACTTGAACAGTACCAAAGACCAATGATCAAGTATCAATCAATTTCAATCAACAACCAAAGGTTGGATTTACCAATTGATCGATTCAACGCACAACCTGTGATATTTCAATTATATAACAAAATATAATGCGGAAAAGAAATAACACAGACATCAGAAGTTTTGTTAACGAGGAAACCGCAAATGAAGAAAAACCCCGGGACCTAGTCCAGGTTGAACACACACTATATTAAGCCGCTAAAGACACTAGCATACTACAAACTAACTTCGGTTTGGACTGTAGTTGAACCCCAATCAATCTCACACTGATCCAAGGTACAGTTGCGCTCTTTATGTCTCTGATCCCAGCTGGATACTATGCACTTGATTCCCTTAGATAATCTCACCCACAACTAAGAGTTGCTACGATCCAAGTCGAAGACTTGATAAACAAATTTGTATCACACAGAAAAGTTTATTGAATAGATAAATCTGTCTCCCATAGAAATACCTACGAGTTTTGTTCCGTATTTTGATAAATCAAGGTGAACATGAACCAATTGATAAACCAGACTTATATTCCCGAAGAACAACCTAGTATTATCAGTCACCTCATGATAATCTTAATCGATTAACGAAACAAGATATTGTGGAATCACAAACGATGAGACGAAGGTGTTTGTGACTACTTTTCAATCTTGCCTATCGGAGATAAAATCTCGAGAAAATGTTAAAGAAGATAGTACTCAATCACAATAGAAAACAGCAAGATCAGAACACACAACTACAGAGAAAATAGTTGGGTCTGGCTTCACAATCCCAATGAAGTCTTCAAGTCGTTAACCTACAGGGTTTCGTGAAAAAACTAAGGTTAAAGGAGAATCGACTCTAGCTTATACAACTAGTATCACACAAGAGGTGTGGGGATTAGGTTCCCAGTTGCTAGAGTTCTCCTTTATATAGATTTCAATTCAGGGTTTGCAATCTAAGTTACCTTGGTAACAAAGCATTCAATATTCACCGTTAGATGAAAACCTGATTAGATTCAAGCTAATATCTTTCAACCGTTAGATCGAACTTAGCTTGTTATACACAAATGAAATATATCTTCATTTAGGTTTGAGTAACTGTACCTAAACGTGTATACTTATTCGGTCCAACAATAGTTAACCAATGGCTAGCCATAAGAGCACTTTCATATCAGCCTTATTCATCTTTAACATAACTAGTTCAAATGACTCAAATGAAACTAGTTAGAGAGTTGTTCAACTGCTTAGATCTCATAGAAGTAAACAAGACACAATTGAAGCAAAATCGATTTTGATTCACTCGAATCAATTTATGAATATCATAGCCACGGTTTGCAAAAGATTGTGAACCATATTATATAAATGTTTTAGTTCAAGAACAAAACGATTTTAGAAAGTAACCTACTTAAGTATATATGCAAACGGGTACGCATACCTAAGTAGCCGGACCGAGTTTGGTTACGCCAGTACGCACACGGGTACGCATACCAATTCACACTTCCAAACTCCAGCAGAAATTCACGGAACCCAAACTTCCGCCAGTAACCGTACGGGTACACATACCTTACTTCCAGACTTCCAACAACCAACCAGTACAAGTACGGGTACGCATATTTAGGTTCCCGGTTTTGGATTTTACATAAATGTGAATACATACCATGTTTATATCCAAACATAGTTACTTGTTCTAAACTCTCATTTCAATCATTGAAACTTTCATAGAGGATGACAATAGTTGTTATCCACAAACTATTAGCATCAAAGCGATTTTCAAGTTATTGATCAATACGATATTTGTCAAGAGTAAAGATGAACTTGGTTAAAGCGAAAGCTTACCAACACATACTTCGAGAAATAGATAAGTGAGTTAAACTCAGCTCGAAATAGAAAATGTGTATAATTGAAGTCTATATAGCAATACAAATTTTGTCTCAAATAGGAGATAGAATAAAATAGACTTCTGAGTGATAGATGAGTTCAAGTCTCCACATACCTTTTATTGATGAAGTTCCTCCAAGCTCCCCTTAGTAGATCTTCGTCTTCAATCGATGAACGCCGTGAAGCCTAAAGCTTAACTACACATTCTATCTTAATCTGAGACATAGCTATAAGTAGACTAGAAATCAAGACTTATAGTTTTGGCAACTAAACTTGACAAACAATCTTGATATAGCAACGCTTGCGAGTTCGACCGAGCAGTGCTCTAGCAGTGAGTACCATGAATACAAGATAGAAACCATTCGGGTCTAGTAGGATCATCCTAACAATAATATGAATCGTTTTTTTTTTTTGAAAAATGCACAATTTCAAATTCAAAAAAATCTTTCAAGAGAATTAGAAGTCCTTTAACTAGACCAATAGAGGATACAAAAAAAATATTTGGAAAATATAGATGGTTTGACAATCTTAAGATTTTATCTGAAATTCTGGATCAATTTTTGTTTCCGATATGTAGAATACCATATCTGGGTTATGGATATTTGAGAGGTGTTTTGTATCATCTCTAGTATTTTTCGAACTGAAACCTTGTCAGTGAAGCAGTGATTTTCATATTGAAAATAACATAGAATAATCAACGAGAAGAAAGAGCAAATGAAAATATAAAATAAAACCTAATACAATATAGAGTAATAAAGAATTGATTAAAAATAAAAATAAAAAGATTGAGAGGATATTTACCAGGTTTGCAGCATTCCCATGATGTACCACAATATTTTCCTTATAGTAACATTGCTTCCTTCACAACTTTATCCATTTCAACTTCCTTTATGCTCTCAATATATAGCTCATTTGTACATGTTGTCACATATATATTGTCAGAGTTGGCATGGTTAATGGTGGCTTTGCATGGGTATTCATCATTCTTTTATTATGACATTTGTTTCGTCATCATTATAACTGATGCAGCAATATGATCACAAGGTATATGTTCTCTTCTACCATGCATGTTTGATTTCTTCATGATTTACCATTTTCTCATTCTCTTGCCCAAAGCACAATTATATATTCATTCACAGACATAGAATCCATCCAGAGTTGGTTTATTATTTCCTTGCATGTGTTTTTTCAGAGTGTGCAATAACATAACAACTATCACAAATATTACATGGTTTCATTTTCTAATGGTATTTAACCTGGACTTCTTATCCCGCTGCAGTTTTCCACTATGCAACTATTTTAAGAGGCTTAATCAGGTTCGTCAACACTTCAATTTTGACAGTTCTGCCAATTTTTTGGTGACAATTTTTTGAGTTCGCAAAAAAAAAGAAAATCTTAAACTCTTGCAAGGCTTCATCTATGATATCTATAATCATGTGCTCAAATAGTAGGTTTGTGATTGAAAAAGTTGGCACTTGATATCCACCACCTACATATTGAGATTATTCTTTTGAATAAACAATAATCTTCCTTTAATCACCCACAACATTTTTTTATGATTTATTTTTGTTATTTTCTACTGTTTAATTTGAAAACATACAAATTTTGTCCCATGACTTTGATTTCTTAGTTTTTGTATCCTTTTTAAAGAAAGTTAATTCCTTCATGTGTATATTGGTTTCTGATATCTCAACAACCATAATCTTTCCATTAAACTATTTTACATTCTTGTCGATAGCTTTAGCAATGCTAACAACTCTCCTCTGTTGTTTTCTAGCATTAGCTCCAATCCTAGCAGTTTATAATTGACCGGTAACACCAGTAACTTGAGTTTTCTAATTAGTAGCTATTGGTTTTCTCCCAGGAATACTTACGGACAATTTTTGAGAAAAAACTACATCTAAGGCATAAAGTTTATGTGGTTTTACCAGGAAGCTGGATCGGGTATTAGCCATAACTAGTATTGCGATATATTTCTTTGATCCTGAAAATATGGTTCCAATCTTTAGTTGACCAAATTAGAGGAGATTCAAATTTCTTAGTATGAATCATATCATGTAACTGCTTGTTGAGGTAGTTATGGTTAGTTAAACGACGAGGATTGTTTGACTGATGTGAGTTGTGGGTTTTGGGGGGCAAAAAAACTTTTTGAAAATTTTGAATTTTTTTCCTAACGAACAGGTGAAGCTTCCAGCTCGGGATAATTGAGAAGAAGGTTCGGGGTTACTTGATATTGGTATTGGAAAAATAACAGAAGCCACCATGCAGATGATGAATAGCACTACGTACTACTAAACTGCACAACTGCAAACCATTCAGAAGCAAATTTGCCTCCATAGATCACAAACAACAATTAAGAAGAAACGCTGTAAGAAAAATATTGAATTTATATTAGAGAAAATAAGGAATAAAACAAATATATATATATATATATTGTTTGTTTGTTTTTGAAAATTAAGAATGAGGAGACCAAGTACAAAATGTACCGGAGAGACTACGAAATGTGAAGATCACCAGAACAAGAACATGACTAGATTGATCAAATTCACCAAACATTTAAAAAAGAATCATAAATTAATTTGTTAAGTTCAAAGAATAAATTTTTTGAGTTATAATGCAAAAGATCTAACATCGTTGAAGTGATAATACTCAATTATATTTTTTTACATAGACCAAAAAGTGTTGCTTCCCAAAAACCATTTAACATCTTTTGTTTTTTCCGCTTCTTTTTTGGATTTCATTTTCCTAAACATAAAAGGAAATAGGATGGTTGATAAGTCGGCAAAAACAACAAGGAAACTCTTTCAAAACAATGAATGGACAACCCTTCCTCAGTGCCTCTTTATATTTTGAAGTTCTTATTCTATGATAGGACTTCTTTAGACCTAAAGGATGATAATCCAGTGGCAACTAGTTCTGTTTCTAATTTCTAGTTTAATCAAGTTTTATTATCAAGAGAAATCAATCTGCTTGGAGATGTTCTCCCATTAGCACTTGTAGCTATGAGAGGAGCAAAATGTATAATTTTTCTTGATATTTCCTTTCAGTAAGGTATGATTGGTATTAATATATAGGTCGTTTAACTGCAAAAGGAAAAAAAAAAACATTTATTGGCTCCCGATGAATCCAAATCAATTTGAAAATTTAATTTTAATGGTTAAGTTCTTAACAACTGGTCCTCTACTATCATTTCTAAAAATAACATCCCTCTCTTTGAGAATAAAAGTGAAGTGTCACGTAAACATCGCAAAAAAAAGTGCACAACATTGGATTTCCTCTTATAAGCCACCCAAAAAGTTGTTATTAAACAATTTTTCGTGTGATTTTATGAGTCACCAAACATTAGAGATACTCAGTGGGGAAAAATCGCTTCTCTCTCCCCTCTCTATCAATCATTCCTTTTTTATGGTAAAAATACTGTTAGAGCACTACGCACTAGTGGATAATGGGTTTTAAACCACTTTATGGGATTTATGAAAACGACTTTCATGGGCTGGTAGTAACTATTTGAGCGGTGAGACATAATTGTTTTCATGATAAAAATTAAACATGTTTCTGCCACAGTCGTTCTATAAAGCGGTATTTTTATTAAAAAAACAGGGCACTTTTATCGAGTAAAAGAATGACTGCGGGAGAAACTAGTTTCTGTCGCCCCGGTTTCAGGCGCTAATACCTGATATACACAGAATGAGATCTCCTTCTTCCGCAGATAATATCCCATTCTTCTTCATCCTCGAATCATCAACTCTTTACTTTCATCACCATCAACAATTCAATTTTAACTAGCTTTCTTATTATTTCGTTCTCACACTCAAATTCAATAAATCTTTGAGAAATAAAAATCCAGTTTGTTTCTGATTAATTAGAAATCAAAGATAGAAATCGAAGACGAATCACAGATGAAAATCAAAACTCACGTATCATTAGAAATTAATAGTAAACTTTGTTATCTATATCTAGTTTCTTTGCTCCTGAAATCATCAGGGTAATATCAATATTGTTCTTATTTGATAATTTGATAGAATTTTTGTATTATTAACGATCTAATTTCTCTCCATCTTCTCTCGTTTTTGCAGTAAGGTGTTTCCTTTTCTATTTTTACCTCCAAGAGAACTCCTCAAGTAGTCAAGTGGTTTGAAGATCTCTTCTTCTAGTGTAAGAAATAAAATCCCTTAATTTAATATTGAATCTTCTCCTACTTCGGGTAATAATATTGATCTAGTTTTTTTTTACTGAAGTTTTGAGTGCTGAAATCGAACAAATCTTGTTGGTACTCTTAAGTTAGTTTTGTAGATTTGAGTTTTTGGGGTTTTCTAAATCTATTTTTGAATAAAGGGTTTTGATTTGATTTGGGGTTTTTGTGTTGCTTCAGGATAAGCTAATGTCATTGTCATAAGGAAGACAACCTGAATTTCTTGATTCCTTTCCGACAAATGTTAGTAAATGTGTTGAAGCTTTGCAAGAGATTCAGGTTTGTTTTGATTTTTAATTTGGGTTTCTATTTGTAGTAATCGTAGTTTCAGTTAGGGATTTGTTTTAAACTGTATGTCCTTAACTTGATGAAGCTCAATAATGGTATTAGGTTCACCCGATGTGTAGAATGTTTTAGCTTTATAGAGTTTTGTTTTGTTCCATCATGATTCTTTGAAGACATTACATGTTTTTTGAACTGTCATGGTAAGTTCTTCACAACATCGAAGGAGACCCAATGTTTTTGTTGTTGCTTAGTGTGCAACTACAGTAAGTTCTGTATTGGGTTCACTTGAAACCGTTCAATATCTACTCTCAAATGATCACCTAGATTGTATATGATTTATTAGAATATGAGTTCGAACTCTTAAATACATGGTTGCTAGAAGAAGAAATGCTTCTAGTTTCTTACATATTTTTTAATTTTTATGAAGATATGATGTTAATTTAGGGATTTGAATTCAGTTATGTGTTTATGATGTGTAGGAGAATTAGAAATGGCATGGAAAGAACAAATAGCTACAGCTTATATCTTAATTGGTAAAAGGATTGTACTAATTCCTTTTATTTATTTTGATGAAATCAAATATCTCGCCACTCCATGTCTGCCTTAAGTCATTTACCATGAGGTTTAATTAAACGTATGATGACCAGGGCGTAGAATTTGAAGTTGTTGCGAATCAGTTCAATAAGTAAGACTCTAAAATTTTGTGTTATGCCCTGTACCAGTTCTATATGAATAACATGTTATAATTTTCTATTTAGTTGTTGAAGATAGGACCATCTAGCCTAAGACACGTAGTTTTGACTTGGTATCGGTAATGTAGGTTCTGGAGAAGAGGTATGTTCTCTTGGTGTTGAGTTTGCTTTCATCTAAAGAGAATGTTTAGCTTTTTTGCTCACATTGCATGATCTCAAGTGAATAAATATTGTTGTTATTGGTATGGGAGTGCTCAATTATTGATATATGTATCTGTGAGATCTTACTATCTTTTTTTTTGATTTTTTCAGAGACTTCCCTCACATAGCCCTTGGAATCTTTAAATGAGCGCAGCAAACTTAAGGTCCAGTAACAATATAGATGCAGTGATGTTTGGACAGAATCTCGTGAAGGCAGATGAAACAAATGACTCTCTTGGTACTTTCATTAGACAAGCAATAGGGAAAGAACTTATTCTTCCTTATTCTAGGGCAACTGACAGCCCAATCCAGTGGATTCAGTTCCTTAGCTCTTTAGACCCACAAGGTATTGATAAACGATTTAGCTTTCAAAGGTATAAGACGCTTGTAGTGTGAAAAGTCATATAGCTAGTAAGTTTTAAAGGTGTTAGTTACTGCTTATTTGCATCCAAGATTAGTTTTATTAGAAATTTAATCACCCCATGATACGTATTGAAGTCTCTATGTAAAGGGACATAGGGTGTGTCAGTAGCGAGCACATTCTAAAATCCTGAGGCCTTTGTTAACTTTGCTTAGGTGAAGTGGCCTTGGTGAGCCTGAAAAGTATGTGAAGTGTCATAACTCCTAAGAAGGTATTTTGGGGTTGTAGTTAGCATCAGGTTTCATCAGGATACCAGTAAATGATTCAACATTCATTTTATGCCCTTTGTATCCCAAGGTTCCGACGCAGAAGTGCGACAAATATGTTTGAGAATTTTGCTCGCCCATTAACTATCGCAGACATATACATCTGCACCGTCGGTCTTTGAAGATTGAAAAGGTTTCTATGCTTCCTGTTGAAATCTTGTTTCTCAGTTCACTATCTTTATAGGTTTTGAGTCTCTCACTCATTTAGAAGAGTTATTTAAATAAATCTCAATGAACAAAAATGTCAATTTTCTTTTTCCTTTTCCATGACTTGCGTAGAATATGTTAGGGCTCTTTAAAAAATTAGAGTATAAATGTAATGTTTCGCTACAGTATCTTGTTAACTTCTCTTTAGCCTAATGGTTTAAATATAATACAGGATCACGGTGAATTGACTAGTGAAATTTGTCACATCCTTTAATTCCGGCATCTAATTTGTTTTTTGTATGTTGTTTAGGACTCTACCAAGATTAGGGATCTCATGGGAGCATTTTGGGATAAGTTAATTTAACTCTGTCTTTTACTAGAGAAATATAATTGTAGCGACCATTCGGTCCATTCCTCCTTTTGGACCCAATTTCTCACTGTGTCCTGTGTTTCGCAGCTGTCTGTGGATGAGGCTAAGGATGTTATATCATTTGATATTGTGATGTTGGAGGTAATGACCTGGTCATAAAATTCATATTGCTTTTTGTTTTATTTATTTTAGTTAGAATTTCATTTAGCCTATAGTTCTCAGTATTTTGTCTCTTATATTTGGATGCATCTGATTTAAGCTGTTACTTCCCGCCCCTTATTATCTTCTTTGGACCTACTTGACATTAGGAGAATTGCATGATTGACTAATGGATGGATTAGAAAATCTAAATAACTGACATGAATGCACTTAACTGGCATGGACAACTCTTAGCTCTTGGGAAACAAACAGAAGATTGCATTCTATTCCTACACTACATAAGCTTCAAAAGAGGAAAATCTAAATAAATTTAATGTTACAGAATAGAGGTACAAGAGTAGTTATGGATCTCCAAGAGTCTTCCTTGTTTACAAATATACTTTCCATTTAGGAAGTTGGCAGTCTACGGGTAGTGGTTAGAGCTCATGGCAAAGGAATAATTGATTCGGCAAAGGCATCCTGTAATTGTTGTTTCTTCTTATTCAGTTATTTATAATATGTTTCCTGTGTTTTACATGGCATTTCATTAGATGTGGTTTGTTTGGCGCAATATATGTTTTTCATCTATTGTTGGATGCTTTCTAACAAGAAATAAGTTGCAGGGAGTTCCTGGATCTGCAGTTGTAAGGGCATTGGCATTGTTTATCTGTAAACCTGGGTTTTTCTCTGCCTCAGAGTTATGTCAAGGCTGGTGCTGCTCTATTGGTTAGACACTTTTTTTAGTATTTGTTATTCACTAACGGTTTTATAGTATCCGTCAGTTTTAAGGTATTCAAAGGTGCATATGCTTTATACAGGATCTCATTCAAGGAAGGCCTTCTAGGTTTTCTATATCATCTACTGAATTATTCAGCATCCTTCATGATGCTAGCGAGAAGACATTCTTGTGTTCTAGCACAGCTATATCAATGCAAAAATTTATGTTTGATGGTGAACCTGGGAAGATTGGACTCGAAATGAAGAATCTAATCGCATGCACTAATTTCTTAGTCGAGAAAAAACTGTAACTTATTTATAGCTCATTATGATTTTGTTGGACGTATTCTGCTCAATAGTTCCATTCCATCTATATCTATTGAGGTCTAATAATTACATCGCAATGCAGATTGAGGAACGCCTTGTTGAGAAAGATGCAGAATCTCTAAGGTGTCAAAAGTTGCTCGTAGAAGGTATTTTTCTGGTTTTTCTGTTCATTTAGCACATATTGTCAACCATTCATTGAATACTTGAATTTGGGACTTGAGTAATAAAAATCATATGGTTGGTATGTTCTTTTGTCCAGGATCTTGCATAAATTTTACATGTTAATTTCAAGATCAACATCTGTCAGCTTAAAACTGTTAAATGTGACCTATATAGCCAACCTAACTGCATCGTGATCTGTAGCTTGGCTGGCTAACACATCCAGTAGTATGGTTGATTGTTATTTTCAGTGACCATTTAAAGAACTATGATGCAAAGCATGTTATGTAGAATGAACCAGAATGGGATAAGAGGAGTTCTAGCTATTGGTGAACTGTAACAACAGCTACAATAGTCGAAGCTTGCTGCAAGACAAGCTACATAGAGTCGTGGTTAGCTGCAAAGGGGAACTTCATCCAATTTCACATTTACCTTGGGTACCTTTCTTCGATATTATTTCTCTTATGTTATATGACGCAGTATTGAGGGTTGAGTGCTAAACTGTATGAAGATATTTGAAGTATTTTTGAGGTTTACCGTTGCTGTTAGTGCTGAAATTTTCATATTAAAATGACCGAATTTGTACATTGAATTTATCTTTAAATATAAATCTTTAAGTGGCTTTTCTTTTTAATTTTAGTTTTGATCTTACTTTTGATTCAGTTGAATCATCTTAAGATTCAGCTGAATCAAATCCCACTTTTTTTTATAGAATATAATCAAAATAAACTATTGTGATCATCAGTATTATCACTTAACTGTTGAAACCAGTGGTTTTTTTAAAGAAATCAAGGACTGTGAGACACAGTCGTTTTGGAAAAAACCACTTCTAGATTACAGCTGAGGAACACAGTCGTTTTTAGTGATATTACCTCATGTCCTACCAGTGGTTTAACTTCCATTTTCCACTATACTCGGTCGAACCCGCAAGCGTTGTTATATCAAGCTTGTTTGTCAAGTTTAGTTGTCAAAACTATAAGTCTTGATTTCTAGTCTACTTATAGCTATGTCTCGGATTAGGATAGAATGTGTAGTTGAGCTTTAGGCTTCACGGTGTTCATCGATTGAAGACGAAGATCTACTAAGGGGAGCTTGGAGGAACTTCATCAACAAAAGGTATGTGGAGACTTGAACTCATCTATAGACTCCATGGCCATTATCTTACGAAGACGAAGAACTACTCGAGGAACTAGTGGAACTTCATCCGACTAAAAGGTATGTGGAGACTTGAACTTATCTATCACTCAAAAGTCTATCTCTCTATCTCCTACTCTCGAAACAAAGTCGTATAAGTATGATAGTTTTCATACATACACATTTTCTATTTCGAGCCGAGTTTACTCGCCTATATTTTTCTCGAAATACGTGCTGGTAAGCTTCCGCTTTAACCACTTTTCATCTTTATCCGTGACGAAAGTCATGATGACGTTTCAATCTTGAAAATAGCTTTGATGACGACAGTCGTGAATAACGATTGTTATAACATTATAAAAGAATGTTTCAATGATTGAAATGTAGAGTTGAGATTATGTAACCAACTATGGATATAAGCATATATAGTGTGTTCGCACATAAGTGTATAAATCCATGTGCCGGAAACCAATTGTGTGCACTTGTGCATCCGACGTTGGTAAAGGAGACAGGTTGGGTACGCGTATTGGCGGAAGTTTTCTGACCGAAAACTTCTGCTGGAGTTTGTAGTTTACAAACTGGAAAACCAGACACCTTAGGTACGCGTACTCACGGAAGTTTTCGAACCGAAAATTTCTGCTGAGTTTCCAAACTCAAATCTAGTAGCTAAGGTACACGTACCCGTACGAGTACCCAAGCTGGTTATTTCTCAAATCAGAAGTTCATGAACTTAAAACAATAAATCAATAAGGAATGCAATCTTTGCAAACCATGGCTATATTGTTCATGAATTGATTCAAGTGAATAAAACCGATTTTGTTTCAATTGTGTCTATGAATAAAGACCCAAGCAATTGAACAACTCTATCAACTAGTTCTTATGAGTCATTTGAACTAGTTATGAGAAAGATGAATATGGTTGATATGAAAGTACTCATATGGCTAACCTCGGTTAACTATTGGTGAACCAACCAAGTGTACACGTTTAAGTACGGTTACTCAAACCTAAATGAAACACATTTCATTTGTGTATGACAAGCTAAGTTTCGAACTAACGGTTGAAAGATATTAGCTTGGAGAAATCAGGTTTTTCATCTAACGGTGAATATTGAATGCTTTGTTACCAAGGTAACTTAGATTGCAAACCCTGATTTGAAAACTATATAAAGGAGACATCTAGCAACTGGAAAACCTAATCCCCACACCTCCCGTGTGATACTAGTTGGTTTGCTAGAGTCGATTCTCCTTTAACCTTAGGTTTCTTCCCGAGACCCTGTAGGTTAACGACTGAAAGACATCATTGGGATTGTGAAGCCAGACGAAACTACTTCTCTTATAGTTGAGAGATTTGATCTTGCCATTTTATATCGTACGAGTTCAATTGAATAACTGACTTGAGATTATATCTCTGATAGGGAAAGATAAAAAGAAATCACAAACATCTTCGTCTCATCGTTTGTGATTCCGCAACATCTTGTTTCGCTACAATACGATTAAGATTGTTGTGAGGTGATTGATAATACTAGATTGTTCTTCGGGAATATAAGTCCGGATTATCAATTAGTTCTTGTTCACCTTAATTTATCAAAAGACGGAACAAAAAATCTTAGGTCTATCTGTGGGAAACAGATTTACCTATCATAGACTTTTCTGGGTCGTAGCAACTCTTGGTTGTGGGTGAGATCAGCTAAGGGAATCAAGTGCATAGTATCCTGTTGGGATCAGAGAGGTAAGGAGCGCAACTGTACCTTGAATCAGTGTGAGATTGATCAGAGTTCAACTACAGTCCAGACCGAAGTTAGTTTGTAGTAGGCTAGTGTCTGTAGCGGCTTAATACAATGTGGTGTTCAATCTGGACTAGGTCCCGGAATTTTTCTGCATTTGCGGTTTCCTCGTTAACAAAATTTCTGGTGTCTGTGTTATTTCTATTCCGCATTATATTTTGTTATATAATTGAAATATCACAGGTTATGCGTTAAGACTAATCAATTATAATATCCAACCTTTGGTTGTTGATTTAAATTGATTGACACTTGGATATTGGTCTTTGGTACCATCCAAGTTTATCTCTCTAGTATTTGATAAAGACTCGCAGATTTCCATTTGCTTGAGTAAAGATCAAATTGAGAGATTGAGATATTAACTCCTTGATACAGTTTTATCTAGATTGAGTCTGACTGTCTAGTTGATTCTCTAGAAAGTATATTGGAGTTAGTCCATACAGATTGCTAATCGAAATATTGGGTGAGGTTGTTAGACCCCCGCTTTTTCAATTGGTATCAGAGCAGGCAAACACGTTAAAGACCTTATAAGTCTGTGTTTGTATCGATCTGATTATGGACGAGTCTTTCTCTAATAACGTACCGGTTCAGATATTACCAGATGATTCTAAAATCTTGGATTCACCTGAGAGAACTGTCACATCTAAGTCAATATCTAAACATTCTCTTGATGTAAAAACTGTTGATTGGGAAACTTTCCTAGAAGAACAGTTGGATGAACTTTCTGATGCAGGTGATTCAGATATTGATAGAGATGTTTATGAGGAAGTCTCATAGTATGTTAAGTTTTTGGATTCGTGGAATATGGAGAAGATTACAACTTCTCATGTCTCACCTCTTCTGACTCCTCTCTGTCCAGAAAACAATAAATTGAGAAGATGTTACGCAGGTGTTTATTTTTCGAATCGTTCTGACGATATAATTTTATCTAGATTGAGTCTGACTGTCTAGTTGATTCTCTAGAAAGTATGTTGGAGTTAGTCCATACAGATTGCTAATCGAAATATTGGGTGAGGTTTGTTAGACCCCCGTTTTTTCAATTAGAACAATTAATCATTGTCTGGATATAGCACAGTATGCATACCGGTGTGCAAACTGTTGTAAGAATAATTCAGGTCCTGGAACCAAGTATGCATACACGTATGCAAACGGTTTTAACTGTGGAAGTCCGGGAACTAAGTTTGCATATCCCTTTGCAAACTGATTCACCTGAGTTCGGTCTGGAACGACAGTATGCGTACCCGTCTGCAAACTGTAGGAAAATATCAAAGTTTGGAACTTAAGTTTGCGTACCCGTTTGCAAACTTATGTGGTTAAGTTCTAAAATTGACTAAGTATGATTTCATACTCATGAACAAATACATTTATATATCAAGGAATGCAATTTTTGCAAATGGTGGCTAAAATGTTCATGAATTGATTATTTTGAATCAATTTGATTTTGCTTCAATTGTGTCTTGTATACTTCTATGAGAATATAAACAATTGACCAACTCTATGAGTAAAACAATTAGATTCATTTGATTATCATTTGATCTAGAAGTATTAAGATGGACATGGTTAAGACAAAAGTGTTCATTTGGCTAACTTCGGTTAATTGTTATTGAGCCAACTCAATATACACGTTTATGTACGGTAACACATATCTAAATGAAGGTATATTTTATTTGTGTGTAACAAGCTAAGACCATCTAACGGTGGAGAGATATTAGCTTGAATCTTAAATCAGGTTTTCATCTAACAACGAATATTGATTGCTTTGTTCCAAAGTTATCAAACCCTGATTTGAAGAATATATAAGGGAGAACTCTAGCAACTGGGAAACCTAATACCCACACCTCCTGTGTGATACTAGTTGCGACTAGAGTCGATTCTCCTTTAACCTAGGTTTTTCTTAAAACCATTATAGGTTAACGACTTGAAGACTTCATTGGGATTCTGAAGCCAAACCCATCTATTTTCTCTGTAGTTGCGTGTTATGATCTTACTTGTTCTATCGTATTGAGTAATATCTTCTGTAAGATTTTCTCGAGATTTATCTCATATAGGTAAGATATAAAAAGTAATCACAAAGCTCTTCGTCTCATTCTTTGTGATTCCACTGTAACTTGTTCTACTACCATATAGTTAAGTTATTGTGAGGTGATTGATATTTCTAGGCTGTTCTTCGGGAATATAAGACCGGATTATCAATTGGTTCCTGTTCACCTTGATTTATTAAAACACGGAACAAAAACTTCATAGGTATTTCTGTGAGAGACAAATTTATCTATCAGAATAGACTTTTCTGTGGGAGACAAATCTGTTTATCAAGTCTTCGACTTTGGATCGTAGCAACTCTTAGTTGTGGGTGAGATCAGCTAAGGGAATCAAGTTCGTAGAGTCCTGCTGGGATTCAGAGGCGTAAGGAACGCGACTGTACCTTAATCAGTATGGAATTGGTTAGGGCTCAACTACATTCTAGTCTGAAATTAACTTGTAGTAGGTTAGAGTCTGTAGCGTCTTAATACAGTATGTTGTTCAAAACTGGACTAGGTCCCGGTGGTTTTCTGCATTTGCGGTTTCCTCGTTAACAAAACTTCTAGTGCCTGTGTTATTTCTTTTCCGCATTATATTTGTTTATATAATTGAAATATCCCAGGTTGTGCGTTGATCAATCAATTGGTAAATCCAAACTTTGTTGTTGATTGAAATTGATTGATACTTGAACATTGGTCTTTGGTATCGTTCAAATTTGTTTTCATAATAATCAGGCTCACAAATTTCTATCTGTTCGATTGCAGATTGTGTTGTGAAACAGATATATAACTCTTGGATATATTTTCCTTGATTGAGTCTAACTGTCTAGTTGATTCTCTTGGAGTTATATTGGAGTTAGTCCATACAGATTGTGTAACGAAATATTGGGTGTGGTTGTTAGACCCCCGCGTTTTCAATTGGTATCAGAGCAGTAAAACACGTTTAAGACCTCATAAGTTTGTGTTTATAACAATCTGACTCCATGGACATAAGAGCTATCTCTATAAACGTACTTTTAGTCTTCGATGGCTCGAATTTTTTATGGTGGAAAATTGTTATGCGTGCCTTTCTCCAAGCACGTGATTTTCAATCATGGGTTTATGTATTAATAATTATAATCCTCCATTGGTTACAATAGACAGTGTAGAAATTGCAAAGGATAATGGTAGGTATGAGCCTGATGAGATTTTTGCCGCAAAGCAAAATTCTGATGGCTTAAATGCTATCATACATGCCATTAACCCAGATCTTCAGCACCATGTGACTACGTGCACCCGGTCTAAAGATGCTTGGGATATCTTAGAAATCGTATTTGAAGGGAATACCTCTGAAAAGGAAGATAGGCTTCAAAACCTAAATTCTGATTGGGAAAACCTTCGTATGGCTGATGAAGATTCATTTGATAAGTTTAATCACAAAGTGTCTGAAATTGTTAATGCATCTTTTGCATCGGGTAAGACTATTCCTGAAAAGCACATTATGATGAAAAATCTCAGATCGTTACCAGCTAGATATGATTCTAAGAATAATGCCATCTGTTAGAGCATAGCTCGGTCGACCTCGCATGCGTTGCTATATCAAGCATGTTTGTCAATGTTAGTGATAAAAACTATGAGTCTTGATTTCTAGTCTATTATAGCTAAGTCTCGGACTAGGATTGGAAAATTGTAGTTGATCTCAAGGACTTCATGGCAATTCATCATACATCGACGAAGATCTACTCAAGGAACCGTGGAACTTCATCAACAAAAAGGTATGTGGAGACTTGAACTTATCTATCACTCAAAAGTCTATCTATTATATCTCCTACTTTTTATGAGACAAAAAGTCGTATGTTATATAGACTGGATATACACATTTGACATTCCGAGCTGAGTATTCACTACTTATCTTTTTCTCGAAATCGTGTGTTGGTAAAGCGTTTCGCTTTGATCAAGTTTATCTTCACCTAGTGACGAAAGTCATGAAAAGTTTCAATTACTTTGAGAATTGTTCTGACGTGAAACGGTCTGTGAATAATGGCTATATAACGTCCTCTGAGAATGTCTCAATGATTGGAATGAGAGTTTAGATTACATAACCATGTATTCCTTAATCCTAAGTTTTCGAACTTTGTTGATTGAGAGAAACCGGAGGAATTGGCTTTGCCAAGTCCGCGAACTGACGGAAGTTCTCTTACCGAGAATTTCTGCAGAGATTTTCCAAAAACTCGTTTGCGTGTTTAGTCCGCGAACTCAGTCCGTGAAACTAGTCCGCGAACTAGTGGAAGTCTCTTTGCCGAGATTTTCTGCTGAGTTTGGAAAACTATGCCGGTTGCCTTAAGTCCGCGAACTTGTTTGTGAGCTTAAGTGGTTATGATCTAAAGATGTGCTCTGAACATGAAACTTAAATTACTAAGGAATGCTTTATGCAAACCGTGGCTATAAAGTTCATGAGTCGATTCATCGAGTCGAATCATCTTTGTTTCAATTGTGTCTTGTTTAGTTACATATGTTCTCATAGCAATTGAACAACTCTCTAACTAGTTCATTTGAGTAAATTGAACTAGTTATGGTGAAGAAGAACTAGGTTAATATGAAATGCTCATATGGTTAACCTTTTGGGTTACTATGTTGAACCAACATACACGTACACGTTTGGGCATGGTTTTCACAAACCCAGTAAACGTCTACCCAAGTGTGTGTGACAAGCTAAGTTTTCTATCTAACGGTTGAGAAATATTAACTTGAATCTAAATCAGGTTTTCATCTAACGGTGAATATGGATTGCTTTGTAACTAAGGCAAAACCCTGATTTGAAGACTATATATAGGAGACATGTAGCATTGTGCAAAACTAATCCCCACACATTTGTGTGATACTAGTGCGCTCGCTAGAGTCGATTCTCCTTTAACCTTTGGTTTTCTTCTCTAAAACCAGGTTAACGACTTAAAGACTTCATTGGGATTGTGAAGCCAGACCGATACTACTTTTATGGTAGTTATGTGATCTGATCTTGCATCTTCTATCGTACGAGTACAATCTTTGATTGGCTTGAGATCGTGAGAGTTCTCCGATAGGCAAGATAAAGAAGTCACAAACATCTTCGTCTCACTGTTTGTGATTCCTCGACAAACCGCTTGTGTAGTCAAGAAGGATTGTTGAGAGGTGATTGATTAAACTAGGTTGTTCTTCGGGAATATAAGACCGGATTATCAATTGGTTCCTGTTCACCTTGATTTTATATCTTAAGACGGAACAAAACCTAGGGTTTTTCTGTGGGAGACAGATTTATCCTTTGATAGACTTTTCTATGTGAGACAGATTTGTTTATTATCAAGTCTGCGATTTTGGATTGCAGCAACTCTTAGTTGTGGGTGAGATCAGCTAAGGGAATCAAGTGCGCAGTATCCTGCTGGGATCAGAGGCGTAGGAGTACAACTGTACCTTGGATCGGTGGGAGACTGATTGGGGTTCAACTATAGTCCAGTCCGAAGTTAGCTTGTAGCAGGCTAGTGTTTGTAGCGGCTTAATACAATGTGTATTCAATCTGGACTAGGTCCCGGGGTTTTCTGCATTTGCGGTTTCCTCGTTAACAAAACTTCTGGTGTCTGTGTTATTTATTTTCGCATTATATTTTTTATATAATTGAAATAATACAAGTTGTGCGTTAAATATCATCGATTGGAAATCCAACCTTTGGTTGTTGATTGATATTGATTGATCCTTGGACATTGGTCTTTGGTACCGTCCAAGTTATCTCTCTTTGATAAAGACTCGCAGATTTCCATTTGCTTGAGTAAAGATCGAATCGAGAGATTGAGATATAAACTCTTTGATATATCTTTTTATTGATTGAATCTAACTGTCTAGTTGATTCTCATAAAAAAGTATATTGGAGTTTGTCCATACAGATTGCTAAGCGAAATATTGGGTGGTGTTGTTAGACGCCCGCTTTTTCAATTGGTATCAGAGCAGGCAAACGCGTTTAACACCTAACAAGTCCGTGTTTGTAGCGATCCGACTCTATAGACAGAGGTGTTATCTCTATTAACGTACCACCAGTCTTTGATGGCTCCAATTACTTATGGTGGAAAATTGTTATGCGATCTTTTCTTCAATCGCGTGTTTTTCAATCATGGGTATATGTGGTTAATGGCTATGATGCTCCCGTTGTGGCAGTTGGTGATATAAACGTTCCCAAACCTATTGGTGAATACACCGCTGTTGAGATAACTGCTGCAAAGCAAAATTCCGACGGTTTGAATACTATCATACATGCCATTACCCCAAATCTTCCGCATCATGTGACAAACTGCACTAGATCATGCTTGGGATATGTTAGAAACCGTATTTGAAGGCAACTCCAGTGAAAAGGATGTTAGGCTTCAAAACCTTAATTCCGATTGGGAGAACCTTCGTATGGCAGATGAAGCAACATTTGATGAGTTTAATCACAAAGTGTTTGAAATTGTTAATGCATCTTTTGCATTGGGTAAGACTATTCCTGAAAATGACATTGTGATGAAAATTCTCAGATCGCTGCCATCTAGATACGAGTCTAAGAAGCATGCTATCGTTGAGGGGAATAACCTCGATAATCTTTCCAGAAACACCTTGGTTGGAAAGCTTAAGATCTTTGACCATGAGCATACATCCAAAGTCGGTAAGGTTGTTGCCTTTAAAGCACAAAAGAACACTAAATTACTTGTCAAAGGTAAGAGTGTTCATGTCTCTGAGGATGATCAGTCTGAGGATGATTTTTCGGATGAAGATCTTGATAAATCAGTCTCCTTGATCACAAGACAGTTTAGTGATCTTATGTTGAAGAGAAGTAAACGGTTTTCAAGAGACAAACCTAAGTCATCTGACAAACCTCACAGTCGCGTACCTCCTAAAAACAGGGATGCTGACGAGGCTGATGACGTGGACATGCCTCAGTGCTCTAAGTGTAAGGGTTTTGGCCATTTTGCTAACGAATGCCCAAATCGTAGAAAATACACTGGGAACAAAGGTCTAGCTGTAACACTTGATGAAATGTCTGAAACCTATGATTCCGATGAAGATAGAAAATCAAGTGTAGGGCTTCTTTGTGAAAACATCGATTTTGATACTTGTAGCAATACATATATCAACCTCAATGGGTTCGGAGAAGAGGAAAACCCAATCAAGCTGGAAGATTCACTGATTCCGATAACTGGAAACCCTATCAGTGATGTTTCAGGATCAACAGTATATCTAGCTGCTTGCACATCTCAGATGCCTGAATATTATCCAAGATTGACGTGCTCGTTTTGTTCGATGAAGGGACACGAACTATCAAGGTGTTACAAATACAAGCACCAAATAAGGCACGCCAGAAAACTTCAACGAAGAGCAGATCGATTAGCAAGGAAGCTGAAACTTGCTCAGAAGACCGCCGAGGTATGTAGGATCTTATCTTCGTCTAAGAAGTTGGTTTCCAAGGATAGAATAAGACCATTTGAATAGAAAATATGGTCAAATCGTTTTGATAGACAGAGATCAGAGGATTCCTCCCATGAGGAAAAAGATGGAAAAATCGTTGTTCATCGCAACACAACTTGATTGTGTTGTTGGGAAAATCTTGTCTCATGTGCCTGTTCGAAAAGAGACAAGATTGAGTGCTGATCCAGGCTTCAGAATAGCTTTTCCTTCTTTTCTTAGATTTGTTATTTTTTGTCTATCAAATAAAAGAAAGGGTTATTATCGACAATTCTACACTTTATAGGGTTTTAGAGTTGGGCGTATACAAACCTGTCAATAGGTTTCAAACCCTACATTCCTTTTTCCTTTTGACATCCTTTATAAGACTGCTTGTTGAGTTAAGTGATTCCATCACACAAATCCAGTTGTTCATAACTGTTCTCAAAGCACTATGTCGTCAGATGGAAAGGATGTCAACATGATTGTTAAGTCTTCAATCAAGGAAAAATAGAAATCTCTGTTTCTAAGTCCCTGAAAAGAAAAAAGAAGGAATACAAGAAAACCCAGGGTTGTTCCTTCTAACTCTCAGAAGTTTTCCGATGTTCTTGATGAGTTAAAGGAAATAAGAAGGGAGATTTATGAAATAAAGACGTTCGTGTCTAAATCTTTGGAAATTCAGAGGACCCTAATTCGACCTCTTCAGCCAAGACAGTTCGTGGGTATTGACACTTATCTCCGTGAACCTTATGTCCCGATGGTTGTCGATAACAAGGAGTTCGGGAATGATAAAGAATTTCTCAAAGGAATTGTTGCCTAGTATGTCTTCTTTTTGGATTAGTTGGAAGAATAACTAGTGCTTTGAATAGCGAAGATTGTGACTACACATAGCTATTTTTGTTTTCATCTTCTTATGTTATTTTTTAGGTTTATTGGTTTTTAAATTCTAAAAATATTTGGAGGATGATATTATTGCAGTATTAATTTTTGAAGTATTGCAATTTTTATGGGATATGTATTGTTTGCGTCCGTGAACTTGAAGGTCCCATATTGTGTCAAAAGTAAAGTCGTTCATAAATTGATATTCGTATTGATGAAAGGACGAATGGACTTTTGACAATTACAAAAGTTATGCCTATGCAGTCATTTATTTGATGGAAAATAGGATGAAATCTTTTGTTTGACAAGGATAAAGTCTATTATGTCGTTATGCAAATAGTGATGGAAAATAGAATAGATCCTTGTATGTTATCCACGGTATTGATCTTCATTGATCCATTTTGTTATGTTTTACCGTGAAGGCTCCATTGTGTATCTTATGTTGAGCACCTTACAACTATGTCGATTAATACCTTGTTGGTTGTTCCATGAGATGCTATATGTTGAGCATTCTTGAACTAAATTAATCATCTTGATTGGTTATTTAGTTATTTGCTCCGAAAGTCTTCTTTTGTCGAGCAAAATCTTTTGACAATTAAATTGATTGCTTCGGTGATTAGTTTGGTTGTGTATTCCAATTAGATTAATTATAGGTTCTCTTGTAATTAATCTAGTTGAGTTTTTCATATATTCCACAAGTTCTTGTGTTGAGTATATGAACGGCTATACTAATCATGTTCTATTGGTTGATGTAGTCGTATATTCCGTAAGGTTTTCCTTATGTTGAGTATTTGAACGATTAAGGTAGTCATCTCCGTGTGGTTATCTTAGTCGTAGCTCCGTGAGTTTTCTTATGTTGAGCACAATCAATTAAATTGATCACTTTTGTGGTTTGATTTAGTTGCGTATTCCGATTAAATTAATCATGGGTTTACTTGTGATTAATTTGGTTGAGTTTTGGATATAGAAAATCATTTCCATGGTTTTTGGTGTCCAATTAAAAAATCCTTCTTTCTTTCGAAATTAAGGTCGCTCTTGTTGTTCTTTCGGGAATGACATCAAATGGGGGAGAGTCTTTTGAACTTGTGCTTAATGGTAATATCTTGCGGGGTGTGCGGCTGTGGAATTTTATAGGGGTTATCTTGTATCTTAAAACTCCTTGATGAATGCATTTAGCTTCGGCTTTATGATTGCATCTAAATTAAGTTGGTATGTATTTTTTTTTTAGTCTATGAAATCTCTTGTGGAAATTTCATTATGATCCCGTTCTTTTACCTTTGCCAATTTTATTGACAAAAAGGGGGAGAAATAATGTAGTTCACACTACAAATACATATGGTTTTCGGATCATTGTGTAAGGGGGAGTGGTTTCCATGATCGAGATGGAGTATTGACTAAGGGGGAGTGATACATATCACCATAGTATTGTTGTTAAAGTCGTGATGCAATTGGACTTTGATGTTACATAATGATACTATGACATTGTATAATAATGATCTAGAATCTCGATTTCTCTCATTGTTATAGCTACGGATCTTCAACAACGGTGGTGCTAAACTTACAACCTTTGGGATCATTGGAGTACTTGGAAGGACGAAGATTTCAAGGAACGTTGAAGATTAGACTATGGAATAGGAGCCACTAAAGTTTATCTTTTTTGTATTACATATGTATTAATAGTTTTGTCACTAAAATTGACAAAGGGGGAGATTGTTAGAGCATAGCTCGGTCGACCTCGCATGCGTTGCTATATCAAGCATGTTTGTCAATGTTAGTGATCAAAACTATGAGTCTTGATTTCTAGTCTATTATAGCTAAGTCTCGGACAGGATAGAAAAGTGTAGTTAAGCTCAAGGACTTTATGGCAATTCATCATACAACGACGAAGATCTACTCAAGGAACCGTGGAACTTCATCAACAAAAAGGTATGTGGAGACTTGAACTTATCTTTCACTCAAAAGTCTATCTATTCTATCTTCTAGTTCTTATGAGACAAAAAGTCGTATGCTATATAGACTGGATCATACAAATTTGACATTTCGAGCTGAGTATTCACTACTTATCTTTTTCTCGAAATCGTGTGTTGATAAAGCGTTTCGCTTTGATCAAGTTTATCTTCACCTAGTGTCGAAAGTCATGAAAAGTTTCAATTACTTTGAGAATTGCTCTGACGTGAAACAGTCTGTGAATAACGGCTATATAACGTCCTCTGAGAATGTCTCGATGATTGGAATGAGAGTTTAGATTACATAACCATGTATTCCTTAATCCGAAGTTTTCGAACTTTGTTGATTGAGAGAAACCGGAGGAATTGGCTTTACCAAGTCCGCGAACCCAGTCCGCGAACTGACGGAAGTGCTCTTACCGAGAATTTCTGCTGGGATTTTCCAAAAACTCGTTTGCGTGTTTATTCCGCGAACTAGCGGAAGTCTCTTTGCCGAGATTTTCTGCTGAGTTTGGAAAACTATGCCGGTTACCTTAAGTCTGCGAACTTGTTTGTGAGCTTAAGTGGTTATGATCTAAAGATGTGCTCTGAACATGAAACTTAAATTACTAAGGAATGCTTTATGCAAACCGTGGCTATAAAGTTCATGAGTCGATTCATCGAGTCGAATCATCTTTGTTTCAATTGTGTCTTGTTTAGTTACATATGTTCTCATAGCAATTGAACAACTCTCTAACTAGTTCATTTGAGTAAATTGAACTAGTTATGGTGAAGAAGAACTAGGTTAATATGAAATGCTCATATGGTTAACCTTTTGGGTTACTATGTTGAACCAACATACACGTACACGTTTGGGCATGGTTTTCACAAACCCAGTAAACGTCTACCCAAGTTTGTGTGACAAGCTAAGTTTTCGATCTAACGGTTGAGAAATATTAGCTTGAATCTAAATCAGGTTTTCATCTAAAAGTGAATATGGATTGCTTTGTAACTAAGGCAAAACCCTGATTTGAAGACTATATATAGGAGACATCTAGCATTGTGCAAAACTAATCCCCACACGTCTGTGTGATACTAGTGCGTTCGCTAGAGTCGATTCTCCTTTAACCTTTGGTTTTCTTCTCTAAATCCAGGTTAACGACTTAAAGACTTCATTGGGATTGTGAAGCCACACCGATACTACTTTTATCGTAGTTGTGTGATCTGATCTTGCATCTTCTATCGTACGAGTACAATCTTTGATTGGCTTGAGATCGTGAGAGTTCTCCGATAGGCAAGATAAAAAAGTCACAAACATCTTCGTCTCACTATTTGTGATTCCTCGACAAACCTCTTGTGTAGTCAAGAATGATTGTTGAGAGGTGATTGATTAAACTAGGTTGTTCTTCGGGAATATAAGACCGGATTATCATTTGGTTCCTGTTCACCTTGATTTTATATCTTAAGACGGAACAAAACCTAGGGTTTTTCTGTGGGAGACAGATTTATCCTTTGATAGACTTTTCTGTGTGAGACAGATTTGTTTATTATCAAGTCTGCGATTTTGGATTGCAGCAACTCTTAGTTGTGGGTGAGATCATCTAAGGGAATCAAGTGCGCAGTATCCTGCTGGGATCAGAGGCGTAGGAGTACAACTGTACCTTGGATCGGTGGAGACTGATTGGGGTTCAACTATAGTCCAGTCCGAAGTTAGCTTGTAGTAGGCTAGTGTCTGTAGCGGCTTAATACAGTGTGTATTCAATCTGGACTAGGTCCCGGGGTTTTTCTGCATTTGTGGTTTCCTCGTTAACAAAACTTCTGGCGTCTGTGTTATTTCTTTTCCACATTATATTTTTTATATAATTGAAATAATACAGGTTGTGCGTTAAAGATCATTGATTGATATTGATTGATCCTTGGACATTGGTCTTTGGTACCGTCCAAGTTATCTCTCTTTGATAAAGACTCGCAGATTTCCATTTGCTTGAGTAAAGATCAAATCGAGAGATTGAGATATAAACTCTTTTATATATCTTTTTATTGACTGAGTCTAACTGTCTAGTTGATTCTCATAAAAAGTATATTGGAGTTTGTCCATACAGATTGCTAAGCGAAATATTGGGTGGTGGTGTTAGACCCCCGCTTTTCACCATCGTTGAAGGAAATAACCTTGATACACTTTCCAGAAATACTCTTGTTGGGAAGCTAAATATTTTTGATCTTGAACTCAGTAAAAGAGAAAAACTTCGCATGTCTTGCAATCTTGTTGCTACATCTGATGTAAAGTCTTTATGTACTGAATTGATTGATACAAAGGATGAGAAATGCTCTAATTTAACTCTCTAATTGTTTGTACAACAGTTAAGGAAAAGTCCAAAACAGAGAAAAAGAAAGTCTCAAAAGAATTGTCTTCAATCAATGAAAAGTATAGAAAAGTTCACAAAAACTATGATAATGGAACTTGTTCCATGTGCTCTGGTTATTCTAATAAGGAGGTTAGTAAGTTAACCAAAGCATGAATGACAACTCTTGACTACTGTCTTGAGGAAGAAGTTTGTGAAAGTTCTCTCACATACTTTGATGATAATCACACCTGTCCTTCTAACAACTCTGATTATTCCATGATAAAGGATCTAACTTCCCCATAAAAGAAAATTGATCTTTTAACCAAAGGATTGAAAATTTGGAACGTTAACTGGAAAAATTAAGACAGGAGAAAGCGACATCTCACAATCGTGATTACAAGAAGAAGAATCGATTATCTTCGATAAACTCTTTTAAACTCAATCATCATATTACTCCTAAAAATATTTCATTCTCAAGTCCCTGAAAATACAATGGCACAACAAATCAATTGTGTCCCTTGTATAAAAACCAGGATCACCCAGAGACGTGTGCACAAAGGTTCTTGGAAAATCTCCTTGCACTAATTTACGTTATCAGAAGGAGAAAAGAAAATATCATAAGAAATCTACATCACTTTCGAAAGAGATTGTCGGAACCATTTATAGTTTACGAAAATCGATAAACAGGGATTTCAGAACATTGCAGGAAAGGAAAACATCTACCCTTGATCGTCTCCCCATAAAAAGAAATCAGAAACAAGGAATAACAAAATCCTACTCTTCTCATGAGAACCCACCCTATCCTCTATTGAATGGGAGAAATTATAATCTGTAATAGGTTTTGAGATTGTTCTTGTTTTCCCTTGGACAAGGACTATAATCTTCAAGAGGGTTGTGAAAAGATTTCTGTTATTTTCTGATGACTTTTCTCTGTATCTCATTCTGAAACTCTATTTTCTGAGTCAATAACTGTTTTTGTGCTCAAACAGTTTTCCTAATAAAGTCATTTTTGGGATATCCAAAATTCTGTTAGGGTTTTGGTCAAAGGTTCTTTTAGGAATTTATTTCATATCTTCTTTCTTTTAAGTTGCAAGATTTCATTCCTCTAAGCAAGCATTTCATTTAGAATATTCTATCATGTCCTCATCAAGTCTTTCCAGTAAAGAAGTTGATGTCTGGATTGTTCTCTTTCCCTCTAAGAAAGTTCGTTTTGGTTCCTCCAATAATGAGATGTGTCAAGACAAACGTGATTCCTCGTCCGATGTGAATCCTACTGTCTCTCATTTTGAAAAACTCTCATTAACTATAAATCTTGTCTTGGAACAAGTATGTGCTTTGAAGAGTGAACTCGAATCTTCAACCAAAAGACTTGAGGACAAGATGGATAAGATCGAATCCAGGATTGATCTAATCGAAGATCAGCTTGATGATTATAGGGAATATGAGAAGAGTCTTCAAAGTAAGTGAAATGATTTTTGTTGCTTGCTTAAATAATGTCTAGAAAACTTCTTATGAGAACTTATTCTTGTGTTTTAAGATGGATAACTAGGGTTTGGAATAACATATATTGTGATTACACATAGCTATTACCAACGATTTTCATTTTGCAATGTTTTAGATTTATTTATTTAAATTCTAAGTTATTGGAAGATGATTTTGCAGTATTAATTTTTATTAGTTTTATAAATTGCAAAATGTTATGGGATATTTGTGTTTACGTCCGTGAACTGTGATTGTCCATATATGTCAAAAGTTAAGTCTATTATGTCATTATGCAAATATTGATAAAAGATAGAATGAAATTTTGAGTATTCCGCAGTATTGATCTTTCCCTGATCCACTTATATGTGAAAATATTGTATGGCTCCGTAAGTTTTCTTATGTTAAGCATTTTCGATAAGATTAATCATTAAGGTTCCCTAGTGGTTAATTTAATTGAGTTTTCTGGATACAAATTCATGTTTCATGTGATTTGTTAATGTCCAAAGAAGTCCTTCTTTTCTTATAAAAGTAAGGTTGCTCTTGTTGTTCTTTCGGGGATGACATGTTATGGGGGAGAGTTATTAATTGAACTTGTCCTTGATTACCAAATCTTTGTGGGGAGTGCGGCTGTGGAATATATAGGAGTTTTTTTGTATCTTTATAAACTCCTTGACGAATACACTAAGTTTCGATTACGTGAAATCATCGAAACCAAGTTGATATGTTCTCTTTTAGTCATGAAGTATATATATGAGAATTTCATTATGATCCCGTTAATTTTCGAAGCTTTGCCAATTTATATTAACAAAAAAGGAGAGAATTATTTTGTAGTTCACACTACATACATATGGTTTACAGATCATTATGTAAGGGGGAGTGGTTTTCATTGTGAGATGAAGTATTGACTAAGGGGGAGTGATACATTTCACCGTAGTATTATTGTCAAAGTTGTCATACAATTGAACTTTGATGTTGTGTAATAATACTATGACACTGTATGACAATAATTGAGAACACTTGTTTTTCTATTGTTATGGCTACGGATCTTCAACAACTATGATGCTGAGTTGAACACGTTCAGAATCACTGGAGTACTTGGAGTGACGAAGAATTCAAGGAATGTTGAAGAACTAAGGAACCCAAGTATTTGGATGAGAAGATGCAAAGTTTATTTATTTTGTAATCCATATGTATTGATAGTTTTGTCACTAAAATTGATAAAGAGGGAGATTGTTAGAGCATTGTTCGGTCGAACTCGCAAGCGTTGCTATCTCAAGCTTGTTTGTCAAGTTTAGTTGTCAAAACTATAAGTCTTGATTTCTAGTCTACTTATAGCTATGTCTCGGATTGGGATAAAATGTGTAGTTGAGCTTTAGTCTTCACGACGTTCATTGATTGGAGACGAAGATCTACTGTGGGGAGCTTGGAGGAACTTCATCAACAAAAGGTATGTGGAGACTTGAACTCATCTGTCACTCAGAAGTCTATTATATTATATCTCCTATTGAGACTAAGTCGCATAGCTATATAGACTTTACATTATACACATTTAATATTTCGAGCTGAGTTTAACTCGCTTATATCTTTCTAGAAATATTTGTTGGAAAGATTTTTGTTTTAACTATGTTCATCATTATTCTTGATGAAAGTCAAAAGATGATCATGTGAAAACCGTCTGGTAACATCTTACATTATTTGTGTGAGACATTCATTTGATGTAGACTCATAATGTTTCGTATTTATCATCCGATCACTTGAAAATTGCTTATAAGCTAATAGTTTGTTTGAGACAGATATTGTCGTCTTCTAAGAATGTTTCAATGATTGAAATGGGACTTTATAACAATTAATCATTGTCTGGATATATCACAATATGCATACTTGTATGAAAAATGTTGTAAGAATAATTCAGGTCCGGGAACCAAGTATGCATACCCGTATACAAACGGTTTTAACTATGAACGTCCGGGAACTAAGTTTGCGTACCCGTTTGCAAACTGATTCACCTGAGTTCGGTCTGGAACGACAGTATGCGTACCCATTTGCGAACTGTCGGAAAAGATCAAAGTCCGAAACTAAAGTTTGCGTACCCGTTTGCAAACTTATGTGGTTAAGTTCTAAAATCGGCTAAGTATGATTTCATACTCATGAACAAATACATTTATATATTAAGGAATGCAATCTTTGCAAACCGTGGCTAAAATGTTCATGAATTGATTCTTTTGAATCAATCCGATTTTGCTTCAATTGTGTCTTGTATACTGTATGAAAATATAAACAATTGAACAACTCTATGAGTAACATAATTAGATTCGATCTAAAAGTGTTAAGATGAACATGGTTAAGATAAAAGTGTTCATATGAATAACTTCAGTTAACTGTATTTGAGCCAACTCAATATACACGTTTAGGTACGGTTACCCATATTTAATGAAGGTATATTTTATTTGTGTGTGACAAGCTAAGACCATCCAACGGTGGAGAGATATTAGCTTAATCTTATATCAGGTGTTCATCCAACGGTGAATATTGATTTCTTTTTTCCAAAGTTATCAAACCTTGATTTGAAGACTATATAAGGGAGAACTCTAGCAACTGGTAAACCTAATCCCCACATCTCCTGTGTCATATTAGTTGCGACTAGAGTCGATTCTACTTTAACCTAGGTTTTTCTTAAAATCATTATATGTTAACGACTTGAAGACTTCATTGGGATTCTGAAGCCAGACCCAACTATTTTTTCTGTGTTGAGTGTTCTGATCTTACTTGTTCTATTGTGTTGAGTACAATCTTCTCTAAGATTTGCTCGAGATTTATCTCCGATAGGTAAGATATAAAAAGTAATCATAAAGCTCTTCGTCCCATTCTTTGTTATTCCACAATAACTTGTTATACTACCATATAGTTAAGTTATTGTGAGGTGATTGATATTTCTAGGCTGTTCGTAGGGAATATAAGATCGGATCATCGATTGGTTCCCGTTCACCTTGATTTATCAAAATACGGAACAAAAACTTCATAGGTATTTCAGCGGGAGATAGATTTATCTATCAGAATAGACTTTTCTGTGGGAGATAGGTTTGTTTATCAAGTCTTCGACTTTGGGTCGTAGCAACTCTTAGTTGTGGGTGAGATCAACTAAGGGAATCAAGTGCGTAGAGTCCTGCTGGGATTCAGAGGCGTAAGAAACGCGACTGTACCTTAATCAGTGTGAGATTGGTTAGGGATCAACTACATTCCAGTCCGAATTTAACTTGTAGTAAGCTAGAGCCTGTAGCGGCTTAATACAGTGTGGTGTTCAAAACTGGACTAGGTCCTGGGGTTTTTCTACATTTGCGGTTTCCTCGTTAACAAAACTTCTGGTATCTGTGTTATTTCTTTTTCGGGTTATATTTGTTTATATAATTGAAATATCACAGGTTGTGAGTAGATCAATCAATTGGTAAATCCAACCTTTGGTTGTTGATTGAAATTGATTGACACCCGAACATTGGTCTTTGGTACCGTTCAAGTTTGTTTCTCATAATAATCAGGCTCACAGATTTTTATGTATTTGATTCTCTTGGAAATATATTGGAGTTAGTCCATACAAATTGTCTAATGAAATATTGGGTGTGCTTGTTAGACCCCCGCTTTTTCAAATACCACTACCAACTCTTCCTCTACTCATACTAGTCTGTTTCGGGCTAGATCTGAGCAGGTTTCTTTATTTTTTATTGCTTTTTAGTTTAGTGAGTTACTTTACTTTAGACGTTATCAGTGCACCTCCAACAGTGGGTGGAAAAAATCCTACGTGGAAGTCTTATTAAGACTTTTATTTAAGAGATTTAACATATAACAAATATAAGACTCCTTAGTTAAAAAAACTATCTCCAATAGTAAAGAGTTTAATCCTTAGAGTATTTGATATGATAAAATCTCAACCGTTTATTTTTACTTTAACTAATTTCTCAAAAAGATAAAATAATTAAAAATATGACGTGGAGTGTAGGATTCAACCATTGAAGATAGATTTATGCTAATTGGGGTCTAAAATCCTACGTGTCATGGAAAATAAAAATATTCACCCTTTATTGGAGATGCTCTCATGTTTTCTACTCATGAACATCATTATGGGGGTTTTATTTCCTCTTTGAAGGTTTATTTACGCTTTAATGTCGGTTCTTAATATTAGTTTGGGTTTTAAGATCAATAGGGATGTTCTCCAGTGATGAAACCTCATCATTAATTTATCCGGTAACGGAATCTTCATCAGTGATTTTTTTGATGACGAAATCTTCATCCCTAATTGCAAGAGATTTGAGTAAATCACTCTCATATAGGAAACATATCTTTTTAAACAAGAAAAAAAAACACAATTATTGGAATTTAATTCCGAAAAGAGCCATTCTTCCACCGAGTTAATTGGATCTTATTCATACTTGTATTTGTCTTACTCCGATAACAATCTATTTCTCTTGTTGGATTTCTCGGCATTGTACGTATACGGTAGGATCTTGTTCCTTTATATTCTCTTATTTTCGATCTTAAACTCATTGGAACCTAGAATTACTATTAATGAAATACTTGGGTCTTCCAGTTGGAGTTACATGCATAAATTGTTCTGTTTGGGATGTGGTGATAGAAAAGTTCCTAAAAAAGTTAGCTCAATGGAAAAGGAGATACTTTACAAAAGCAGGTAGAATACTTGTCATCAAGACAACTCTCTCTAATTTACCATTCTATTTCATGTCCTTGTTTCCAATGCAGTTAAAGTAGGAAAAAAAACTCAATCAAATAATGAGAGCATTCTTATAGGGCACTTCATCTGGAAAAAAGAAAATTAATTGGATTGCATGGAATAGAGCTTGTAATCCAAAGAAGGCAGGGGGATTTGGCAATAGAAATCTAAAGCAAACAAACAAAGCTCTCATTGCTAAATGGACTTGGAGGTTCTCTACTGAAAAAACACAACTATGTAGAAAGATCATTCAGTCAAATAGACAAGGAAAACCCTCTGCATTGTTAGTCAAAGATACATCATTACCTCAAGGAGGATGTATCTGGAATGACATTCAACAACAAAAAAAGGTGGTTGAGGAAATTTCAAACATGGAAATCAACGATGGAAAAGATATATATTTCTGGTGTGACAAATGGAAAGACAACCAATATTTGAAGAACATATTTCCAAGCATCTTCAAAATTTCTACTCAGAAGAATGCTACATTACAAGAGCTAGTGGTAAACAACACTTGGGACATCAAACTCAGAAGAAATCTTCATGACTCAGAATTGCTAAAAATGATGCAACTGTTTGAGTGGTTAGGATCTCCTCCAACTTTAAATAAACATGAAGACAAACTTCAGTGCAATCTTGCAGGTGGTTTCTGCACCAAAAACTACTACAACTGGCTAATGGATCAACAAAACCTCAACAACCTCTTACTCCTACACCTCCTCCTTACCAGTGCATATGAGTTAAGTTTTTCCCTCCAAATACCCAGACTTTTATGTGGCTCCTAGCTCAAAATGGAATTCCTACATCTGATAACTTAGTCAGAAGGGGTGTCCCAATTTAGAACACCATGTGCACTTTCTACAACTCAGCTCCAGAAACAGTCAACCACTTATTCTTGCACTGCGGATTTGCTCACAAAATTTGGTCTTACTTCATTGGAGGTCATAATGTGAGATGGGTTCAGGCAGGCAATATAGAGACACAACTTCAAGCCTGGAAATTTAGAAGAGGAAGACATAGAGGAAGGAAAATATGGCCATTACTCATTTTTGCAATTGTCCGGGCAATTTGGGAAGAGAAAAATCGCAAAGTGATGGCTAACAAACCACCAAGAGCAGAAGGAGTAATCATAAATGAGGTAAAGGCATTCATATTTCATTGGGGAAGCACAGATAGAATGTAAATCATATAACTATCAAAAATGGGGACCTTTTGGTATTTTTACATTTCCCTTTTATATAATCTTAACCTTTACACTTCAAAAAAAAAAAAAAAAGGTTCCTTGATGATGATGATGGAAGGAAAAAAATAAATAAAAAACTCATATGACTTTGCCTGCACCTAACAGTTTTCAGTAAAAAGGTGAAAACTATAAAACTTTACGATAAACCAATGTTTTTTTAACAGTAATTTGTGGTTGGTACTTGCATTTCGTCCTCGTTCATTCACGCCCAATTCTTTCAAAATTAAGAATTAAATTGTTACCTATCAATTTGACCTCACTTTTTCTGGTTGTTAATCTGTCATTTAGAAAAAACTTTTTTAGAGATACATAAAGATAAATAAACAAACAAATAAAAAATCGGATTAATATAAAATGAATAAACAAATAAATATTGTAACACTAAAGAAATTAAACTGGTAAAATTAACAATTTGGTCACTTAGTTCAAATATATATACTGCCTTCCTCACTAAATGATGACCTATTCATTTTAAAATTTTGCTCATCCAAAAAATGACCTTTATAAATAAACAATGTCATATTTCTAAAATTACTCTTTTAGTGGATTATTATTATTAAAAATTAGTATAAGCAATACGTATAATTTGTAAGTCATGTTTATATTCACCATATAAGTGTTTTAAGATGCTTTCCAACAATATAAAATTTTGAAATATCCGTGGCATAATTAGAAAGATGTGCCATTTCTAAATTTTACTAGTTGCTATCTATAAAAATATAATTGGAAAATGTATCTAAAATGTCATTTTCCGTTTTTACCTTAGGAATTTTGCAAACTTGAAATAGGTCATTTTAAGACGGAAGGAGTATTACCCAAGAATTAGACAACCGTAATCTTGGAACAGACTCACAAGTCTGGACTCCCAAGTCCTTACTCATTATCCACCCCGGCTACAATGTGGTCATGCTTCCCAAGTCCTTACTCATTATCCACCCCGGCTACAATGTGGTCATGCCACATACCATATTTCTTTTTTTGACACATATATAAATTAAAAACCTGTCCCCTCCAAATCCCTGCAAAAAACTTACTTTTTGAGAAAAAGTAGGAAGTTAACAAAAAAAAAAAGTTAAATAATTTTGGAATCTCTTTAATTCCAAAAATATCTGGAGCTCATAAACCAGAAGATTTCAGGCCCATAGCCTTATGTAATACAACATACAAACTGACCTCAAAAATAATTTTACTCAGACTCAAGAAACATATGGTGGATATTATTTCTCCTATATATGCAATCAGCTTATGTTTCTGGGAGATTGATTTCTGAGAATATATGCTTGGTTCAAGAACTGGTTAAATCCATGAAGAAAAATAATGGAAGAACATGCCATCTTGCTCTCAAAATGGACGTTTTCTAAAATATTTGATAGATTGGAATGGAGTTTCCTAATGGAAGTACTAAGAAAACTTGGTTTCTGAGAGAAGTTTTGTCATCTTGTGTTACAATGTATTAGTACTACTTCTGTAGAAATCATGATCAATGGCTCTCCTTCATCTTCTTTCAAACCCGCAAGAGGAATCAGACAAAGAGATCCCCTTTCTCCATATCTCTTCATCCTTGCCATGAAAGCTTTTTCAAGACAGTTGAATCACCATGAACAAAGAAAACAACTCACAAGTATGAAAATTTCAAGATCAACACCAAAAATAAATCATCTATTGTTTGCTGATGATTGCCTTCTATTTTGCAAGGCTAATCAGTCTCAAACAAATAAATTGCTTCAAGTTATTGAAGAATTCAGTGTTTGTTCAGGCCAAATGATTAACTTTCACAAGTCAGCAGTGTATTTTAGTAAAAATACAAGTCCTTCCTGTGGTCAACTTATCAATGGTATTCTTCAAGTTAGACAACTCAGTATTAGTGAGGAAAGGTATCTAGGTTTGCCATTCTTTGTGGGAAGAAACAAAAAAATTTCTTTCTCTAATCTTGCTGAGAAAATGGAAAATAAAATGACAAAATGGTGTTCTATAAACATGTCTGAAGCAGGAAGGTCTGCAATGGTGAGAAATGTTACAAATGCCATCCCAGTATATCACATGTTGAGTTTCAAGCTGCCAGATGTTACTATTAAGAAGATGAATTCTACTCAGCAAAAATTTTGGAGGAAAAAGAAGACTAATAAAGGAAAACCACCAATATCCTGGAAAATGTAAACAAGCCAAAGGAAGAGGGAGGTCTTGGGTTCATAGATCTCAAGCTATTCAACAGAGCATCACTTGCAAAATCTGCATGGAGACTGCGCACAGATAATACCTCAATATGTGCTCAATCTCTTAAGGCAAAATACTTTCCAGATGGCAAGATTTTTGACATCAAAGATAACTCCAGTTCCTCTTGGTCCTGGAAAAGTATTAACTCAGAACGTCCATTCATTAAGAACAACAGTTGCTGGAGCATTGGTAATGGGCAAACTATCTTAATCTGGAGCTATAGATGGATCCCTGATTTGTTAACTCCTCCTTCTCCAAAACATGGATGTCTTAATTATCAAGAATACACTTATGTATATCAGTTATTCCCAGAATCTGGAGGGTGGAATCAGTCTCTTATTTTCTCTCTTTTTGAAGCACCAGGTGCAAGATTAATTCTGAATATTTTAGTTCATGTGCATCATGCAGACAAAATGGTTTGGACACTGGAGAGAATGGGACTCTCTCTGTCAAATCAGCTTATAGGAAAATGTTTGAAGAGCAGAATGCTAATCAGTATGTTGGTCAAAGAATACAATCTATTTTCAAAAAGCTTTGGAAGTTACATGTTCTACCTAGAATAACACAATTCCTCTGGAAGTGTCTTAAAGACGTTCTACAAACCAGAGACAAGCTGGTCTCTGTTCACAATCCTTGGAGACTCCATCTCCTTGTATTTTGTACTGCAATCTATCAAAAGCAGTATGGTTTGCTGTCCTTGTTATTCATATTCAAGATGATGTAAATATGGTTGAATGGTTTTGTGACTGGTTTGACAGACTGAAATCTCGTCAAATTCAAGAAGAACATCTGTGCAAAATAGCTATTACAGCTTGGTGCATTTGGACTGCAAGATGTGACAATGTCTTTAAGGGTTGGAAGATCACTCTAGATTCTATCACTATGAAAAGCAAGTTAGAAATATAACTTCTGAAACCAAAAAAAGTTATTACTGTTTCTAGTACTGCTAGACAGAGAAGGATAAATTTGCACTGGAATCCTCCTGTTATAGGCACTCATAAAATTAATGTTGATGGATCTTTTAGCTATTCTATTAAATTAGGAGGTATTGGACTAATACTTCGTGATTTTGCAGGTACTCACAGGGGATCCAAATGTATCTTCTTAGAGACGGCATTGAGTCTAGAACATGTAGAATGCAAGCGCCTATGGGAAGCACTTCAATGTGCAGAGCATATGGAGCTTGATAAGGTGATATTTGAACTGGACTCACAATTAGTAGCAGATGCAATGAACCGCGAGGACTTCAACTCAGATTGGAGAATTTACAATTTGATTTTAGATATAAAGAGTATGCTCAGGAATAAAACTTTTTGCAATGCAATTATGTGCCAAAAGAACAAAATAAGGTTGCTGATATTTTAGCTAAGTTAGCTAGAGTCTCGTTTTTAAGTAGTGTTTGGATTTTATCTATCCCTGATGAGATTTTACCTCAATTACAAGAGGATGCACAACATGTAACACAAGACACATAATCAACGAAAATTTTCAGCTTAAAAAAAAACTATTTTGGACTTTATTTTCTACTTTCTAAATTACATGTCAACATATAAAGATGGTCCACATACTTAACCATTATCCATATTCTATTCGAACGATTTTTTTGGGACTACTCAAAAATGGAGGGGGACTACTCTTCAATTTTTTTTGGGTGGATATTAGAACTAATAATGAGTCACCCCATATCTAAGTTTTTTTCTAATACCAAATTTGCCCTTGATAATTAAATTAGTTAGTGTAATGATTAATTAGTGAGGTTAGATTAATAATTAGTTGGGTGTTTTTAAAAGAATAATTTTTGAGAAGAAGTTTTTTTTTTTTTTTTTTTTTTTTTTTTTTTTTTTTTTTTTTTTTTTTTTAAGATGGTTGATTTGGAAATGAGGGTTTTGGGTACTTAGGTATACTTCAAATTTAGTTAGTGTTGCTTGAATTGGCAAAAACTTTCGAAAAATGAAAAATTTATAAACTGATTTCGACCATGGAAATAAAGTTCGGCTACAACATCTGAAGAACAGGTAGCCGAACTCATCTGCATGTGTAGTTCGGCTAATGGTTCTGAAGACACAGGTAGCCGAACTCAACTTTAATAGAGTTTTTGCTTTCAGAGAAAAGTTCGGCTAGGAAAAAAAGTTGCGACGTAACCTAACTAAAAGCTCGACTGCGAAAAAAATATTCGACGTAACCGAACTCAATACATAGGTTTTCAGAGAAAAGTTCAGTTAGGAGAAAAAAATTGCAACATAACCGAACTAAAAGTTCGTCTAGGAAAAAAAGTTGCGACGTAACCGAACTAAAAGTTCGGCTGGGAAAAAAATTGCGAGGTAATCGAACTTTTCTCTGAAAGAAAAAACTCCATTAAAGTTGAGTTCGGCTAGTTCGACACACTGTTTCACATAATTCCGAGCCGAACTTCTCTCTGCAACTTCCATTTTCAACTCATTTTGATGATTAGTACTTATTTTTTTTCGAGTAATGGGTTTGTGGATTTTTTTTGAATCGAGACGATGAAGCGAAAAGAAGAGAAGAAAATAAAACCTCTAATAGTAACGGATTTGTGAAAAATTAAAAGTAATGAATTTGTTATAATTTTGATTTTGTTTTGTTAATGATTTAGATTAGGTTATATATATGTGTGTGTATATTTATTAGATTAGTTTTGATTTTTTAATTAGATTAAGGGTAGGTTAGTCATTTCACACTTTAGGACATCCCTTATATGGTAGATATTCCTATCACAAAGTAGTCCTCCTCCGTTTTTGAATAGCCCCCAAAAAATCGTTCTTCTATTTCGTACCTAGTACCTACTGGCCGATAGGCCCGCTACTGCTGCCTGCTGGTGTATTGGGCTTTGCTATTTCTTAAGGAATGATTTTTTAGAGACCATGGTTTTTTTGAGGGGACCATGGTTTTATTATGCCACCTTCCCTATAGTGATAAGGGGTGTCCTAAAACGTTGAAATGACTAACCTACCCTTAACCTAATTTAATTTAAAACCAACCTAATAACCACCTATATATATATAACCACCACCTCCTCCCACCACCACCGCCTCCGATTATCACCACCACCAACCACCGATTACCACCACCACCACCGCCCCACCCCCCCCCACCCCCCCCCCACCCGCCACCACCACCGCCACCACCTCCGATTATCACCACCACCAACCACCGATTACCACCACCACCTCCTCCCACCACCACCACCACCGTCTATTTAAGAAATGTAACAACATCAATGCAATCACAATTAAGTTCGGTTACATAATAATTTTATCGAGTATAAAAGACGCCATCCGCAACCTGATTCTGCCATGGGACCACTCCGGAGGTATTTTCCAACAAACCCTTCGCTTTAATTTGATTTTGATTGCTTCAATCGAATAGAAATCATCAAAATAGGGTTTTAATAGGAGTTACAGATCCATGTTCAGTTAGGTCGATTTTCCAAAAAATCTTAGTTTACAAACCGAACTTCTTGAAAATGAAGAACACGAAGAACAGTTCGGTTCTATTGGATTTAAAGCTAAGTCACCGAACTCTCTATTCGGTTGTTTCGAAAAAAAATTTAAAATTACAAAGTAACCGAACTCCACCCTTAGAACCGAAAAAAAAACAAATCCAGTCTAACCGAACTGTGTTGTTGTGGCCACTATGTTGAGTTCCAAAATAACCGAACTTAGCCAATAGAGTTCGGTTTTTTCGCAAAATTTTTTAAAACTACAAAGTAACCGAACTTAGCCAATAGACGCTGGAACTTCACATTTTTTTTTGTTAAGTTCGGTAACTTCACAATTTTATCGCAGAAACCGAACTCAGAGTTCGGTTGGTTAGATGTTAGGTTCAAGTTTGCGAAAGAACCGAACTTTGTAAACTTATATACTCTTATATTACGTAAATTTCGGTTAGATCAAAAGTGCATGCAGTTTGCGAACCAACCGAACTTTGTACACCAAAGTTCGGTTAGTTGAGAACCAACCGAACATAACGCTGTAACTCCTAGAAATTCTATTATTTGAGAGTTCGGTAACCTGCGTGTTTGGAACAAGTAACCGAACTACACTTTCAGATGAGTTCGGTTACTTGTTCATCTCACGGGGCAACCGAACTACAGCTTCAGATGAGTTCGGTTACTTGTTCTTCATATAAAGTAATCGAACTGTTCAAACTCCAGTTCAAATCCGGATCATTTTGAAGATTAACAAATATTCTAGGAGAGGATGGAGATGAAGAATCAGATGAGTTTTCATCATTTGAATATTCAAACTTAGTGAATTGGATTTTTTTTTATTTTCCATGTTTTTCTCCTTCATCTTCTCTAACTCTACTCTCTCAATAATTCTACTCAACTAATAATAAACCCATCTTTTAATTTAATCTCACTAATTATTTTTAACTAAATCATTCACTAATCATAACCTAAAATTAATCAAGAGGGTAGACTAGGTATTAAATAAATAACTAGATATGGGTTAACCTAGAATTACTTCTAATGACTTTACCCAAAATAAAACCATGGTCTCCAGAAAAATCGTTCTTCTTAAGGTAAGGGGTATAACTGGTTTTTCCGAAGCCGGCACATCGCATCCCGAATATAAATGGTTAAACCCGGTTTCCGTCGAAAGAAAGAAACAGAACAGATAGATTACATTTACAGAGAAGGGATTCTGAATAACTAGTTAGGGTTTTGAATTGTAATTTCCTTTCAGAGCCGAGAGCTCTGAAATCAAATTATTGGCAATATAGACCCATTAAGAAATTATAATGGAAGGCGGTGATTATCAGGCGTTTAATGTTAATTTCAGTGTTGATGGAGCTGCAAAGTTGAAGGAAAGAGTGAATCAAAAGTTACAGGAGTTCATGGGCGATTACACTGACGACACTCTTGTGGTATCTCTCTCTCTCTCTATCCCTCCCTTCCTCAATAAGTGAATTGCGTTTGCCCTAATTTTTATATATTTTTTTCCCTACGGAGTTCTGAATCGGTAGTTTTGGTAATTACTTTTGTTTATTCGTTACGTGATTAAAAGTTTGGACTTTGGACACTTAGATGATGTAGCTTGTATAAAGAGAAGAATTAATATCGGAGTAATTTGGGAATTAGGGGTTTACATTAGTATCATATAGAGGCAGAACTGTAACTCGCAAGTGAATGAATTTAAGAAATTTAACTTCATGTCTAGAAGGAAACACAAGTGTGATTAAAGGAATCCATATTGATTATAATAATTGTTTTTCGTTTTTCGGTTTGCCCTGTAACAGGGCAGTATAATGATGACTGGTTTATGCATTAGGAATCATTGTAGCCTCAGCTAGTAAGCTTCTTTGTTAGATGATGTTACCTTGAAAATTTTGAACTGTTAGCTGATGCTACCTTGAAAACTTTTGAACTGTCACCTCATAACATTATTATTGTGTTACATTTTTCTGTGATTTGTTTGTGGTTAGCGTGTTATTCCAACAAAATCTTTGCATCTAACAGCTTTAATCAATTAGGGGCCTAATTGAGCCTGTTGTTTGACTTTTATCTTCTTACCCCTTTTCCATGTCGTCCAATAGTCTGATTTTTCTAATCTGTTTTGGATTTTCATGTTGAGCATTTGAACTTTTTAATAATTCCTTTTCATGATTTTTGCTATTTTTCCTTATTATGCTCTGCCACTGAGAGTAATGCTGCTTTTATATGCGGGAGGCTGTATATGCTTATTTACTCCAACAAAATATTTATTTTGAAAGTTAGCGAGTATTTATTTAAATCTTGACTTCGTATGATTGTTGAGATAAATAATTGTATGTCTCGGTATGGAATTACTAGATCCTAGAGAATAAGCTTGGTAAGGAATCATCCAATTTCGAATTAGTGAAGTTGTGAGATTTTGAACGTGTATGTGCAGGAATACGTTATCGTGTTACTCAGAAATGGCAGACACAAAGAAGAGGCAAAGAATGAGCTGAATGTGTTTTTGGGGAGCGACAGTGATTCTTTTGTAAATTGGTATGTCGTTTCTTTCTTGGATATTTTCTAGATTAACTTGAGGTTAGGAGCAAGTTAACAATACCTGGGAAGTTCTGACCCTCGATTTGAATCTTTTGTTTTTTTAGGTTGTGGGATCATTTATCTTCAAATTTGCATCTGTATGTTCAACCACAAGAGCATTATCTGGATGGAGATCGTAAGGGAACTGTTACATCTGGGGATGAAGTTGGAAACAACGATGCACATCCTTCTGATATTGATCTGGAAACAAACAAGTCCACAAAGGAACCTAAGAGCCGGCGTAATAGAGAATGGAAAGGATTGGTGAGGGATGTAGCTGAACCACCCCCTCTTCGGAGCTCTGAGGTGGAGAGTTTTCATGTGGAGGAGAAAATTCATCACAAAGTTAGTCATCTAAAACGATCTCATTCTCCCCGACCTCCTGTCCAGAAAAAACGGAGTAGGCAGGATGAGCGGCAGTCCAAGGTTAGAATTTCTTTATGTAACATCACCTTGTCTTTCTGTCAGCTTGAAGAGGCCACTAGGGTCTTACGTATTTCAAACTTTTCACGTCAAATTAACATTTACATAATGAAAGAATTGGGCTGAAGGGTAGAAAGGAACTCTATGATTTGGAACCATCTTTCTCGGCTTTTGGTTTAGTCATTTACCTCCCCACCCCCCTCGTCCCACCCCCACCCCCACCCCACCCCACCCAAAACTACTGGTTTTTATATGCTCTGTGATGCTTTATGTATTACTTGTGAACGATAAAAAAGAAAATTAAATAAACAGTTTATAGTTGTTTCCTTAAAAGCCAGAAAAATAGGCACTGAACCCTAACTGAAAGGCTTTTTCCGTGACCCAGTTTCCTTTCTTGCTTTTAGGTTCGAACTTTTGTCGGGTTTTGTACTGGTGGATGGTCTTGATCTGCCATATCGGCTGGGTTGATTCTGATAGATAAAGTATCGTTTGAATCTGTTTTTGATGGGGTTCGTTCCTTTTTTAAGGAGAGTGATTCCTGGTGAACATAAATTAGATGATGTAATTGAAAAAGATTGGGTTAAAGTGCTAAGGCTGTATGGCTTTTAGATAAGTAGATGAGTTTGCTTTTTTCATGTATTTTTTTACTGATTTTGTATAATTTATTATGAAAATAGTACTACCGATATCTTCTTGAGAAGCAAGTTTAAAACTAATTTAGTTTGTTCAAGTCTGCTCCAGTCAGCTAACCTATGCTCCTTCCAAGCTGGGTGTCTGCTATCTCCTACAGTTCTCTATTTTTCTAATCCATGTCTGAACTTCCTGCAGAGGGAAGTACCTTCCCATCCGAGGATGAAAGCTCCTAGCCGTCTACTTCAGTTTGCTGTTAGAGACGCCGTGGGAACTATAAGGTCACCAATCTTGAAAGCGGAACCCACCGTAAAGCGTCTTCGGTCAGTGGTTTCTACGTCATCTGGGAATACATTTCAGGAACACACACATTCACAGGGGATAAGATCTGTTGCAAGAATGTCTGGTGCAATGGCAACTGCTATGAAAGCTTCAGCTGAGGCTGCAGAAGATGTTTCTAAAGTTAAAGGAGTTAAAGGTTCTAATGTGTTTGACCGACTAGGGCATGATATGGAGGCATTGGAGATGACTAATCAGAAACTTCATTCCAGCAGAGCCTTGACGGCAGATGAGCATTATGAAGATTTTGATCACATACAGCGAGTGGACCATCCCAGTTATATTCGAAGTGAAGATAGTGGAGAAAATATGACAATGTTGGACATGAGAACCAACAGAGCAGATGACTATACTTCGGATGCTGAATATGAAAACATTAGTGGTGTTGGACATAGAGCTGTGAAGGCTTCTAGATCTGGCACATCTCTTGGAAACAAAGAGGATAGCTCACTAACTGTGCAATGCAATGTAGCTAATAAAAAGGATGATGTTATTAGGAGAAGGGTAAAAACTCAGAATCCATCTTCTGCAGTACCAAATGCTTCTCGTAAAATTGTGAATATATCTGTGAATGTAAATACATGGAAACCGCCACATTATCAGGCTTCACGAGATATTTCAGAAATGGAGCATCTGAAAGCTAAGATTCAGGAGAATGAAGTTGCAGCAAGAACTGTTGGTGTTCGTGTCATGAAAGAGAATAACACCACCATGGCGGTAATGGAAAATGTGAGCTCTCTCTCCTGAAAAGTTGCAATAGAAACTTCAACCACCTTCCACCCCCAACTCCCTATTTCCATTTTTTTTTTGTTTTTTTATTCTTTTAATGGGTTTCTAAAGGGTCTCCTCTCTTGAACAGGAACAACCTGGTTTTAATATGCACAAAGAGTCTCAAGTGAACCTGTCATCTACTCCTGGTAAGTTGGTTTTATATAAAAATGGTAACTTTATACTAATAGTATCTCTTTTATAGTCGAAGGAGAAGCTGTGAGTAGTTTTTGTTCTTTAAAAACTAAATCCTGGGCTCTTCCATCTTTTATAACACGAAATTCCTCTGGATTCATGTTCTTGTGTTGATTACATATTTTTGCTCTACAGTTTTGCTTAGAATCTTAGGATTGAAGTCTTTCTTATGACCACGCAGGTTCATTTTCTGCTGGTCGTGTTCCAGAGGATGCTGATAGCCGGGCCATTTTTGTTAACAATGTACGTAAATAGTGCCATGTTCTAGCTGGATTAGTGAAGGAAGGAATCAAGTGATTTGTTTTCTTATAACTCACTCATTTTTCTTTTTTCCAGGTCCATTTTGCTGCCACGAAGGACAGTCTTTCTCTCCATTTCAGTAAGTTTGGAGAGGTGCTCAAAGTCGTTATATTGACAGATGCCACCAGTGGGCTTTCAAAAGGGTGAGGAAGGGGATCCATTCGTCCATTTCCTTCCTATTTAACAAGTTATACTTCTTTAATTTTGTATGCTCTTTTTTATTACTAAATTGCTTTAAACTTATGAAAAATGCTTTCTTTTGAGCAGGTCCGCATACATAGAATTCACACGCAAAGAGTCAGCGGATCTGGCTCTCTCTCTGGATGGCACCTCCTTTATGTCACGTATTCTCAAGGTATAAATTATTCAAAGGTTTATGTTATACATATTAGGCAGTAAGCGTTGTTAAGCTTTAGTGCAAATGTTTCCTGTACATAAACAAAAACAATTTCTTTGGTGTATCCACCAAACAATTTATTACGTTACCAAGTAGTACTCTTCTCTGGTGTTGTGCATATTTGAGATCAGTAATTAACCACATTGTGTATCCACTGATAGTATAATCCTTGGATGTTTAGTAGTAAAATGCGCATCCCGTAGTCCTTGATCTCACAATTTCATCCTGGCATATGTGGACCTAGATCAGTTTGTCGGGTGAAGGGTAAGATTAGGGTTGTTTTTCCACCCACCAAATGTCAGCTGGCCAGCAGATGTGCCAAAGCTGAGCTATGTCTCTCTCCTTCTACCATCCAAGTGTTAGAATTAAGAAGGAATTTACAAGGATTCTCTGTTTGAGTTACATAAAAAAAATCATAATGTTCCTTATTATTTTGCACTGTCAAACCACTCTTGTAAAGCTGTTGTCTGAAAAAATTCAATTTCTGCTAGCAGATCATTGATTCGAGGCACAATCATGTAAAAGGAACTACTTTTTGGCGTTTTTGTTCTTTCTATTAAAGTAATTACGGCCACTTGTAGGGAGTTAGATAATAAGACAATAGTATCGTTTTCACCTGTGCTCCTGCATGTGTGCATGTGGCTTGTGTTTGCGGTTATTTATCATTCTTTTTTATTTTGTAGGTTGTGAAGAAAAGCTCAGCCTCTCTAGAAGTAAGTCCTGCTATGACTAGGCCACATGTTGTGCATGCCTCTCCATTTCTTGCTGCAAGAGTTCCAAGAGTTCCTTTTCCAAGGGCTCACGCTGCTGCATTCAGACCCCGTCTTCCTGTCAAAACCGGTGCTCGGAGCTTGCAGTGGAAACGTGAACATCCTGAGGGCTATACCAATCCTCGGACCGGTGTTCCTCTCTCTGCAAATAATGTTCCGTCTCCTACTGCTAGAAGTCTTACTTATGTTCGCTCAGAGGCTAAACCTGTTGGAAATTCAGGGAATCCATAACTTGAATCCACATTCATTTTGCTCCCATGATGTACCAACTTCTACTGTGCGGAATCCCAATTACCTGTTGAATATGGCTGGGATGGTCGGGTGTCAAAGATGTACACGGTCTTCACATGGTAGCCAGTTTTACATTGAAGATTTGCTTTGAAGAAGTGGAGCAGGAATTGCTGAAAACCTTTCTCTGCAGAAAAAGGGAAGGAAGATTTTTTGTTTAGCTCTAGTACAAAGATATGGAGAAGGGGGTGATGGAAGAAAATGCTTGGATATTACTGTTATCATTCTTTTGGTACATGAGCTTGGAACTTTAGTTGAGAGAGGATTAAGAAGGAAAAAAAAAATTAGGTGATAATTTGGTGTTTGAGTGGTGAATGTGGAAATTTTTAAACACTGTAGAATCATTTGGCAGCTTCAAGGGAAAAAAAAAGGAATATAAGAAAATGCATTTATTTACTGTAGATCATACTTTCTCTTCTATATCATACTTTCTCATCTATTCTTTAACTGGAGATTTGAGCTGATTTAAGCTCAGAGATCTTTTCTTGTAAATCAAGTGAATTTCTATATTTGTTGAATTACATTTTTCATGATTGTAATCCAATGCAAATGTCGTAAACAAATAACGACAGACACAGATACGGGCCGATATGGCACTGGTAAACAAATACGGTCTGTTAACCATGGTATGTATACACCGCTTAATTGGGGCCCCGAAAAATAATTGGGGCCATCACCTAATTTATACCCACTCCATTTATTTGAAGGGGTTTCCAAAAAGTAGTGAAAATACTATTTTGTCCTTTATGAATAATAAAACTTAAAATTCTATTCACCCTTAGCCCTAAACTTCCATTTCATTTCCATCTTTTAACGAAAAAAACCGAGTCTCTTCTCCTCCCCCTCTCTTTCCCAACTATCTTCTCTTCCATTAACGACACGAAGAAAAAAAAATCATTTACAGATAAAGGGTCGTCAACCCGAAAATCCTGAAACCTAACGATTTTTGTGTGCACATATTTCATCATCAAACACGTGTATATAGGAACATACGTGGAGAGCATGATGACATGTGCCCACAGCCAAGATGCCTATCCCGCCGACGTTGGATCTTTGCCCGAACAAATCTAAGGGCAGAAGTTAAAGGATGTTCCGGTAACACGCTGTACTGCGGAGCACCAAATAACTCCCAAAGAGTTACTTTATCTCATCCCAAAAAGAAGCCAAGATCAACGATGGAGAGAAGATGTACTGACATGGACGCGACAGAGGCAGAGAACACTTGCCTGACACGAGCAGGCGCCTCAACTACCCGCATTAAACACTCTGAGCAGCATACGTGTCGATCAACCCGTGGAACGAACGAGGATGACTCTGCGTGATGAAGTTACGAACGAAGACCCCTGCGTGATGGACACAAAACGCAAGAAGATAAGGTTCCAACGGCCTTCAGAGATGGGTCCCACACTCTAACCCTATAAATACCCCCTCTCCACCAAGAGTAAGGGGATCGAAAAAACTGGGGAAGGAGAGAGAGAAAAGATTGTAAGTGTAAGTTAGTCCTTTACAATAGATAAACCTATGTAAACTACAAAGTCACTCGACTATCTTTGTAACCATCAAGTACCTAGTGAAACAACAACCCCGTGGATGTAGGCCTTAGTGCTGAACCACGTAAATCCCGGTCTCATTTACACTTCAGCACTTTATTTTTGTCTAACGCTTCATGAGTTTTACTTTTATGCTTCGTTTTCTTTATCTCCCCTTGCGTAAACGCCACTCGCAGTATTCTTAGATGAGGCTATGATAAACCCGAAGGTTTTGAGCCAAGGAATCAATGCCATTGTATTATCAGCACGAGTTGGTACCTAGAGTTTGAATATTGTTTGTGAACATATAGATGCCTACGTGATTTACGTGTTCACAATTTGGCGCTAGAAACAGGGACTTCGTCCCGGTAAAAGATTTATCTTATCCTGTGATTTCATAATTAAATTAGCGTAAGATTGCTCTGCTTCATTATCTTTAACAGTATTTATCTTTTATTAACTTTGCCATGTTCAAAAACGCACCCGTTGTCTTCGGTACTACCGACAGTATCGTCGTTTACTGGTTAAAAGATTTATTACTTAGATCCACGGATCTACATTTTTCTAGATCTCGTACGGACCTATCTTTCCGTTGGGTTTTCGTAAGTTTTCAAAGGATTTACGTGCAGTTTTAAAAGGGGTTTTCTCGCGTTTCCTCATACTTTCAATGAATCCGCACTTTTAACAAGAATTTAATCCATATACTTTAACTCATGTTTGAATCAAATGGGCTACCCTAAGAATTCTCTGTGGCCCTCGGGCAATTTCTCCCTGTCGTGGAATTAGGAATTTTCGCAAACTAACCCGATCCGCACGGACATTTCTGTTTCCCGCTGTTTGAAATTCCCTTGTGCAGAAAGATGCAAGAAGTAGGAAAATCCAGAGCCACGTCGAAGGAAGCACCGAGGACAACCCCGGTCATCACCCGGAGCAAGCAGAAAGGAGACAAAGCCAAAATGACCAGTCAGAGACAGGACACTGCGGAAATCACTTCGCCTATGAATGCTAATTCCGTTGCAGCCGCGGCCCTCAGAGCAGCGGCAACAAAATATAATACGACAGCGGCAGTCCCGAAGACTACGGAAGCCGTGAAAACTCTTGCTACGAATCAATTTCACCAACCAAAAGAAAGGGTGGATGAATCCAGAACGTACCAACCTGCGCACCCGCCAACCTTCGGAATGCCATCAACCAATAAGCTGAATCAAACTGTGCAGGTGGCTCTAACACCGCAGATGGGCACTCCGCCCAATCTGGGAATGCCAACAATCGAAGCTGAACCTCCCCCGCCTTTAGTACAAACCATAGAAGAAGGCGGCACGGTGGCCGTAATAGCACGAGCTGGGACTCCCAATCAAGGGTCGAACCAATCAGACCGATTGATGGCCGAACTTGAAGAATTGAAGAAAATACAAAAGGTTTACGCGGATGCTGTGGCTTTGTTGGCCAGAGAAAACCAGGATTTAAAATACCGGATTGCCTTAAGCACAAAGACGAGCCAACAACTCGATGAAACAAATTCAAAGGCACCCGAACCAAACCGAGACCGAAGAGTCATCGTAGCGGCCAATGGAAACGCGGCCAGAGGAAGTAGCGCATCCGACCCAGATTATAACTATGGAGAGTCAAGCTATCACGAGCAGAGGAATGTAGGGCACCACCGCGCGATGGAAGAGCTGCGTGATGAAATGATGGCAGAGATCAAGCAATTAAAAAGTAGACAAGGCGGAGGAAGGTTGGAAGAAGTCATGAGAGAGGCTAACTCCACACCCTTAACTCATCGCCTGGCCAACACACCTATTCCACTCAAATGCCCTGTCCCGACATTCGAATGCTATGACGGATCCAGCGATCCCGCTGCACACATTCGGTATTATAACCGTGTACTGGCTAGATGGAGCCAGAACGACGCAGTACTCTGTAGATACTTCCCATCGAGTCTGAAGGGATCGGCATTGTCTTGGTTTGATAATCTGCCGCCAAACTCCATCCACTCCTACGACCAACTCGCAGAAAAGTTCTTAAGAACTTACATGTACAACAAGGCTGTTAATACTGGAATGTATAAGCTCTTTTCACTGGCAATCAGCTATAAAGAAACCACGAGGGAATACACCAACAAATGGCACAAGGTCTGCCAAGCCATAGGAAGTATGGACCCGGTGGTAAGTATCAACTGCTACAAGTGGGGATTAGACCGAATGAGTCCACTCTTTCTTGAGATTCATGGAAACGTGCCCAAGACAGAGGGGGATCTTCGAATAATTATTGAAAAACACGCTCATCTTGAAGAAATCCAGCGTGAAAACCCGAGGGCGTACCCACAGAGAACTCACCGTACAAATTCCGCAGAACAAACCACTGGAACCAAAAGGAATTACTCGGTGGAACGACCCCACGAAGATAGGAAAGAACGAAGGGACGAAAGGCGGAAAGACGATCGGAAGTTCGAAGATCAAGTTTACACAAAGCTCAATGCTAGCTATGCTCGGATCCTGCGAGAGGTCAAAGGAAGGGAAAATCTGGAATGGCCATGGTCGAAGGTAAAACAACCCCCAAGAACCGAGAAATCCAAAGATTACTGTGAATACCACTGTTTCAACGGGGACAAGACCGAAAAGTGTAAAAACCTCAAAATAATGATCCAGAAATTGATTGATGCGGGCGAGCTCAAACATTACATACAAAAGGATGTCGCAGAGGATAGATCTAAACGAACCAAGCCAGTCCAACTTCCAGAAGGGAACCGCACAATCAACAGCATCTCATGTTCTGAAACCGCAGGGCCCTCACTTACAGCACAGATAGGAAAGAGGTTACAGAAGCAGTTCGAGGACCGATGCGAATTGTATAAGATCGATGGGATAGAGGTGGACGAACATGAAGAGTGGATGGACTCACCTATTATCTTCGATGCTGAAGATATCGACGAAGATATGGAGGACCATAACGACCCCTTGGTCCTCACACTACCCGTGGCTGGATGTAACCTTAAAAAGATCCTCATAGACGGGGGGTGCTCAGTGAACGTTCTATTCTACGATGCATTCAAACGAATGAAGCTCCATGAAGAACAGCTAATGACCTCTTATTACACCATCTACGGATTTAATGGAGCACCCACGAAGCCCTTGGGAGACATCGTGTTGCAGGTTGACGCTGGACCCATGAAAGTAGAAACACGGTTCAGCGTAGTGGACGCCCCGTCCCCCTACAATGCCATCATTGGACGAAAATGGTTACATAAACTCAAGGGGGTGGCGGCAACGTACTACCAATATCTCAGATTCCCTACACCTGAGGGAGTAATGGAAATCAAGGGAGATCAGGTCTCTGCAAGAGAGTGCCAAGCCACTCAGGATCGCATCAACAACGAACAAGAAAAGCAACACAAAACCCGAAGACTTAAAAATAAAGAAGCTGCGAAAGAAAAGGCCATAGACCAGTTCCTCAAGGAAACTAAAGGAAGGGATTTGACCAAAGATGATAATGTCCGGAACACAGAGACAAGTACTTCAGCAGCCAACGCTGGACAGAAACATACCAAGTAGCAATTAAAGAATGCCCCAGTCCTCGGGGATCCGAAGTCGGTTTTCACGCCAGTAGAGCCCGTAAAAGAAATCAACATAGGAACGGAGGAAAACCCGAAGATGATCAAAGTAGGGACCATAATGGACGAAAAGAGAGAAGATTCCCTGACCAAGTTACTTAAAGAATACGCAGATGTATTCGCATGGAAATTAGGAGATATGCCTGGGATTGACCCAAAAATAATCCAACATGAGCTGCGCATCAAACCAGGCACGCCACCTTTCAGACAGAAAATAAGAAAAGTCGCGCCGGAATATCATAAGGAAGTGGAAAAAGAACTTCGAAAACTACTAGACGCAGGTTTCATCAAGGAGGTCAAATACCCTACGTGGATCTCCAATATGGTCGTCGTTCCTAAGAAAAATGGGGGGGGGGGGGGGGGGGGGGGG